>NW_021319692.1:235801-239302 GCF_001605985.2 Dendrobium catenatum | reverse complement strand
TTAAAACTTAGAGAACTCATTAACTATTTGATGAATTCAAAGGCTTGATTTCAAATTCCATGATTGAGATAAATTACTTTGTTATATTATTTATAAGATGTTTCCTTTGTAACCAAGTTTTGATTGGATCTTCTTTTTACCCAATAAACTTTTTCTAAGTTAGACCTTTTGTTTAAAAAAAATGATTATTGCCCTGAAAGAAGTCCGAGCTAGGGATTAACAAAATAGGATATTCTACCTTTTTCAGATTTTGACTTATTAACTCTTTGATCTTTTGAATCTCTAAAATTTAATTGTTTGAGAAATTTGTCATATGGATACTTTGCTAAAAAAAAAATCTTTTTAAAACCAAAAACAAGAAAATTTTTCCTTTCCTTCAATTTTTTTTGGCCTTTTTATTGTTGTTCTAGCTTTGTATTGTGAGTCATTTATTTTTGAAGGCTTTGATCGTCAATATCTTTTCCTTGGATTCAAATTTCTTGTCACATCGTCCCGGCCGATTCTTCTATCATCTTGGATGATAGGACAAATTCTCTTCAAAATTCCATCTGCTGAACCTTTTCTGAGCTTTCTATAACTCATCGTCCCGGACGATCCTGTATCGTCCTGGACGTTATGATCGAACTCAATTATAATCTCTTTTGATCGTCTTTGCCGATATAATTTTCGTCCTGGCCAATGCTTTTATGGTCATCATCCTGGCCGATACACTGGATCGTCCTAGACGATCCACGTGTCAGCACGTTTAAATCCTTAAAATCAGCCACGGATGATCCATTATTGGACAATCGTCCTGGCCGATCCACTATTCATCCTGGATGATACATGTGGCACAGATTTAAAATATTTTAACTTCGACCGGTACGATCAATTATTGTGCATCGTCCTAGACGATACACCTAATTGGCCCGGACGATCTGCTTTTTCAACCGTAGTCCGGCTTGACTCCTCAGGACGATCGCCTATCTCTAATCGGCCTGGCCGATATCTGATCGGCCCGGCCGATCGGACCACCTTTTTGACCAATCGGCCTGTACGCAATTATTGTACCATATCATCCTGGACGATTATGCGATTGGCCTGGACGATATGGCCGTTCATAATCGTCCAAGACGATATGGCCGTTTCTTTAAATTCAGGACATTCTAGCCATGTTTTCACCTCACACCTCTTCTTCTCTTGCGTTTTCTTACTAGTCTCTTGCTATGGCTGGTGGGAAGCGAGTCCGACAAACTTCTGGGAGTTCTTCGAGGACTAGGATTGACTCTCATTTCAGGGAGGCAGAAGATGAAGCTGCTTACCATCAATATAAAGAATATGGGATAATTGTCTCCATAATCATCAATCCTGTCCACCTTTCATATCTGATAATGGATCTCTTTGCTCACACTTCTCTTTGTTTCATTCTTTCTCTCACTGTTCCCTTTCATACTGAGCTTCTTCGTGAATTTTTCACAAATCTTCGCATAAACCCTACTTTCATAGCCCTGACCTCATATGTGAATCGACGCCCGGTCGAAATCACATATCAGGACTGTGTTGAACTATTGCAACTATTCACCACCGGGGATAAGCTGCATATAATAGTCTCAGATCCTGACTTTGATTGCTGCACGGCAAATCATTTCCTTCGCTAGACCAATGCACCTTTTCATGTTGGAGAGACTAGCTCTTTAGCCAAAGATGCTAGGACAATTCAGCATGTCCTTCGAACCTCCATTATTTCAAAAGCTGGGGACCGAATCCACATTACTCCTCTACTTTATCTGACTACTTTTACATCATGGCTCATAGAGATTTTAATACTGCTGACTTAATTTTTTGGTACATTAATCGTTTAATCACAATCCATGATCCAGGTCATAAGAGGAAACCCAATCTGCCTTTAGGACACCTCATAGCCTATGTCTTTGAAACTAAATATCAACTTCAATATCCTGCTCCTCCCAACCTCCCAACTCTCTTCTACTCAAACAGTTCCTTCAATACCCTTCACAGTACTCGTCTCCACCCAGGGGATGAGGAACCTCGGGGGGGCTGAGGAGGAGGAGGCTCCCGCTCCCGCTTCTGTTCCTGATCCTACTCCTCTTTGACAGCACTCACAGCTTGACCAATTAGTAGAGATGTTTGATCGATGGGAGACCCGCTTCGACGCTTACGTTGATGTACAGGAGCAGCAACATTCTGAGAACATGGCCCGCTACGAGCAGCACTGCACAAAGGACTTAGCCCGTTTTGATAGCTACATTACTCACCAGCAGCAGCAGCATGAACAGGACATCGCCTGGTTCAATGCTCAGTTTACTACGCTACCTGGCTACTTTTAATAGCCACCTCCACCACCTCCATCTGATGAACATGATCCCTCGTTTTTCTAGTTTTTGTTTTCTATTTTTTATTTTCTGTAGTTTGTCTTATAGTTTGTTTTAGTTTCTGTTGTACTTTTTCCTTTTTCTTTATGTTTGTCTAGGACCGTCTTTTTATGATGACAAAAGGGGGAGTAGGATGTGGTAGGAAAAGTTGATGCTTGTAACTTTGAAATTTTTATGAACTGTTATTTTTACTTAGATTTTCCTACTTGTGTTTGTCATCATCAAAAAGGGGGAGATTATTGTAAATCTATTTTCATGACTTATGTTTTGATGATTGACAAACACTATTGATTCTCTTGGATTGCCTGTTACTTCTAACTTTTTCAGGAATCGAAGATCGGACGAACAAACGAAGCTAGTTCAAGATTACGTAGGTTAGGGTTGAGTTAGTCTGTACTTTGCTTTTTCTCTTCTTGAGTCAATTTGTAATGTTCAAAGAGACTGATGCTAAGTAACCCTACACACACATACTTGAGAGACTTAGAATTTCTATTTTTACTCAAATCGGCCAGGATGATATTTACATCGTCCAGGATGATCAGGCTTAAAATAGAAAATCTAATCAGGGGTTCTTAATTAAGGCAGTCGTCATTAGCCAATTGGCCTGGACGATAGGATCAAAACAGAAAGAATTTGCCGTCATAAATAATTAAGGTATTCTGTATTTTTGGCAATCGGCCAGGACGATCTTGGATCGGCTTGGACGATATTCATAATTATGTCTTAATTAATCAGACAAATCAGGTAAGTAATTAAGGATGATTGATATGATCACAACGTCCTGGATGATCGCATGATCAGCCAGGATGATCTATTCAAAAAACCTTAGTTGCCCATGGACGATCAGGATCGGCCAGCTTGCATTCAGGGTGATGCTCAGGACGATTTTTCTCTGATTTGAACTGATCGTCTGGGACGATCGTGAGATCGGCCTGGACGATCAAGCTAATTTTTAATCATATAGTTTGCATTCAGGGCGATGCCCTGGCCGATCTCATGGGATTTATACTGATCGACCAGGACGATGTCCATATCGTCCTGGACGATATAGTCGACAACTTGCAATTAATGAGCTCCTTTGAAGCTCTTCTATTTAAGAGCTCTTGTTCAACATTTTTGAACATCTTTT
>NW_021319692.1:193284-235639 GCF_001605985.2 Dendrobium catenatum | reverse complement strand
AACCTTTAAAGTGATTGACATAAGGTATGCAAATAAAATTAAAACATTAGCCAAATCATAAAATTCATAGAATTTAAGAAGAGATATAACATAGAAACTAAAAAGAATTAATCAACACATGAGTATATTTAGACATTTAGGATAGAGAAAATCATTGTAAAAATGATGATATAAAAATTGTATATTTCAAATTTCAATATGGAATATAAATGTTCATAAGATCAATTTGAATTAAGAGATTAAAAGAGTTTGGAAAGAAATAACTATCACATGTGGCGCTTTGCGCATCTTTTTCAAATTTATGGCACATTTTTGTGCATTTTTCATTTGGGCTCATTTTGTGCCTCTTTTTCACATTACGAACCTTAGCGCATTTTTTTTTTATTTTTGTACACTTATACATTTTTCAAGAGTAATCAAATTCTTTTCAAAATCAATAATTTCAAATTTTTCTAAGTGCATAAATATTATTTGATAAGTGAAATACAAAATAAGAAAAATATAATAATTGTAATAATAATATAAAAAATTAATGTAGTCTAAATAATAGACATAAAATTGACAATCTTAATAATATCAAGTTATAAACACAACTTAAATTTATAAAAATTAAATTTTCTAATGAATTCAATTTTATGTTGCAGTTCAAAGTATATCACTTGTAAGATAAAAAATTTTAGGAAATTTCATATAGGCTAACGAACATTTCAAACACAGAACAAAAAAACTTAAATATTCAAAAAATCTAAAGCAATACAAGTACAAAACACAAGTCCATAAATTATAAAAATCTTCATATCACATTCCAAATGTCTCACAAAAAGATTCGTTCTCAATATTTTACCCGTATAGCCATTTATATGCGTACAGAAGAAGTAATACAAATCATCCAGGACGATCAGGAGATCGTACAATACGATATGTATTGAAAAAATTAAACAATACGCAATCAGTCAAAACCAATTATCAATTTGCTACAAAATTTGTACAGTACAAAAATATTTTTGTCCAGTACGAATAGAATACTTAGAAAAATTTACACGATCGATCTAAAACATGGAATCAAATGTGAAAACATTTCAAAATCATACAAAAACACTAAAAAATAAAGATAAAAAAACATGTAAAACAAACAAAAATAAAATACAACAAATAAAAAACATGCACATAAAAATACATAAACAAAGGGTTAACACATCATTTTGCTCATGGTCTGATGATTCAGAAGCTATATCTGCCCAGGAGATTTTTTTCTTTTCATTATTTTTCCTTTCTTCAATATGCTTAGCTTTACCTTTTTCTTTACCAGGAAGAGTTCTTAAATTATGGCATTGACTTTTTAGATGTCCAGATTTCCTACATCCAAAGCAAATTATATTTGAAGAAATCTGAACATTCTTACCATTTTTACCTTTATTCCACTTTTATTGATGCTTATGCTTGTGCTTTAGTGGACTTTTCAATTTGCTTGTTAAGTCATTGCTTTCCTCACCAACTAAGCCACTTTTCTCCATGTCTTATGCTTTTAGTATTTTTGTTTCACATGCATCCAAAAGTCTTTGACCCAAACATTGCTCGTAGGCAATGAGTGAGCCAATCAAATTATCAATAGAATATTCATTCAAATTTTTCGATTCACAAATAGCGATAACTTTGGCATTAAACTTATCAAGTAAACAACGTAAAATTTTATTGACTATTTCAAAGTTTGAAAATTCTTTACCTAAAACATGCAATGATGTTACAATTTGAATAAACCTGGTATACATTTCTAAGATCATGTCATAAGGTTTCATGCTAAAGAGTTCATATTCATGCATAAAAAAATTCAACTGACTTCACTAGTACCTTCATATGTAATTCATAAACTGTCCCAAATTTCCTTTCCGACAGTATATGTAGAGATTCTCATATAATCTTTCGAATTTAAAGCACAGAACAAATAATTCATATATTTAACATTTAATTCAGCATAAATTTGTTCTACTCTACTCCATTCAGAAAAAGGGGTCACAGTTTTGATTCCATCTAAAATATGTGACGGTACAGAATAACCACTTTGAATCATATGCCACATTCGATAATCTATTGATTGCAAGAAAGTAGACATTCGAATTTTCCAAAAATCAAAAGAAATATTTTCAAATAAAGGTGGTCTAACAATCGAATATCCATGTAATGTTTTACAGTTTCTAAAATTAATCAAACTCATTTTTAAAAAAGTAGTCTAAACTTATGATTTTGAAACAAAGCTCTGATACCACTTGTTGAAACTCGTTCAATATGAATTAGGATGTTAAGCCTAAGTAATTGTCCCAAGGCTAACCAAGAGGAAAGGTGAATTGGTAATTTAAAAATTATATTTCTACTCTTGGATTTTTAGAAAACCTTTAATTATTAATGCAAGTTAAATTTAAAGTTTAAAAATAAACTTTTCAATTAGAGTAAACAATTTGCAATTAAATTAAATGCGGAAGAAAAACAAGAAAGAACACACTATATTTATAGTGGTTCGGTCAAACCTTGACTTATGTCCACTCCCCGGACGTACCCTCCAAGTATTGCACTAATACCACAAAGTGACTCTCCTTTTGCCCCCAACGCAAGGCGGAGAAGCCTGTACAAAATCACTTTCACCTTCCCCGATGCGATAGAATAACCAGGTTCTTTGACACCAAAGATATCTTCTTCTAGCCAAAACTTCCCTCAATATGACCCTTGAATCTGATGGTACTGAGGTGCAAGTTTGCCGGAGCAACCGTGTGAATATCCCCTCCACACTTCCTTGAAATCCCCTTTAAGGATCTTCTCCCTCTCAAACTCCACCCTTTCCTCTCTCCCTTTCAAGTTCTCTCTTCTAGTTTTCTCCAAAAGAACGAAGGCACAATGACTGTCAATGATACACTTTGTCGTCCTTTTACACTCTCCAAGTGTCAACAGAGAACCGAACCAATGTTTTTGAACTTCACTTGAGAGCCTTCAGAGGAGATGGGCAGAAACAAAGAGATCTTCTTCTTCAAGTAACCCTGTGAATCCCTCACAAACCCCTCACTTGATCTCTCACTATTCACTCTTACAATCTCTCTCAAACACTCACACTCAATGATCCCTCTCAAGAGAAAATAACTCCAAAGGTACTTGTAATAGTTTCTAGGACTCCTTATATAGAAAGGATATAAAAAACTGTCCAAAAAATTGCTAATTTCAAGTTTTTCTGCGCAGTGGATTGTCCCAAACGAACCTGAGTTAGTACAGACGAACTGTGTAAAAAACTATCCCGTACGAACCATTTGTGCTTCAGTACGAACCAATTTCGTCGTGGGACGAAATAGGTTCGTCCTGGGATTAAACATTTTGTCCGGTACGAACAGTTATATCAAAGGTCGGTTCCAAAAACTGTAAAACATTGCTAGAAACTATCATAGTCAGTTTCCATCATCCTGGGATGAACTGGACTTCATCTGGACGAAATTTTTACAAAGAGCACCTAGGACGAAAATGTTTCTTCCTGGACGATCAGGACTTAGAAAAAATTTTCCAGTTCAGTTCCTGTCTGTTCCATTGGTCTTACAAGGAGATAACTGATCTGATCGTCCCGTACGAATAATGTTCGTCCCGTACGATCAGCACAAAACTTTTTCAAGATCTCCTTTAGTGTGTGTAAATTTATTCACTCAATTACAATCACTCCCTCTCAAATTTAATTCAAATAAAAAGTACAAGCTTCAAAATTACAAATATTTCATACTGAATTTGATTTGAAGTCTTCGTAGTCTGGAATTCGATTTTCCTAAAATATCAGTACACACAAGAGCAAAAACAAATCTTCCAAAAATGTTAGGAGATAACAACACATAAAACAATAATATTTGGAATTATCAAAACTATACAAGTTGCAAGAATGTAAAACATGCAAATACCAACTTTCCTAACATTTATGGTTAATGATTACTAGTTGGATTCTTTTCCTAATTTTTTTATTGTGGAGATAAACACAAATGTTCCTATTATTCTCCTCTTATTCTTAGAAAGAATGTTATGACTTCTCATAGTCATAGATTTCATTTTTAAAATTTTTGGTGTAAAAAACTTGAATTTTTGGATTACCTTATTAATTTTTTGTTTCTTTGGCTTCCTGGGTAGTCCCATAAATGATTTATACTATAAGCTTAGGAAGTTTAAAAGTTGCTCTAAGAAGCAACCTTGGGTTTCTTCTAATTTGGTTTCTAAAGATATGGAGGAGCTTCAGATAAAACAAGTTTTTCTTTTGGAAAAAAATTCAAAATTATCCTCTGGATCCTATGTTCAATGTTGCTTTAAAATAGGTTAATTATATTCTTAATCAGAACATATATTTATGGTCTTCTTAAATTATTCAAAGAGCTAAGGCTAGGGGATTTCTTGTGGTAAAGAGGACTTGGGATTTCTTTATTCTAAAATTCATTATAGAAATAATAAGAGTTGTACTAAGGTTCTTAATATTGCTGATGGGTTGATTTATAATCCTTCTTGTATTAAGGAAGCTTTTGTTAAGCATTTTAAGTTTTTTTATTCTCCCAAATTGATTTTAACCACGTCTAATTCTATTTTGATTGGTAATTATTCCTGATTCTTTGCTTTCTTCTCTTACTGTTGATTTTTCTTTTGGAGAGATTAAAAATATTATTTTCTTTGCTCCTAATTATTCTACTCCGGGTCCTGATGGTTTTATCTTTGAATGCTTTAAAAATGCTTGGGATTTAGTGGGGTATTCTTTCCGTAAGGTTGTATTACTTTTTTTCTCTTTTGATTTTTTACCTAGAGCTAATAAAGTTTCACCTATTACTCTTATTCCAAAGAATGTTCATGCTTCTTCCATTTCTGATTATAAGCCTATTTATTTTTGTAATAGTTTTTATAAAATTATTGCTAAAATTTTAATTGATCAGCTAAACTGTTAATTGATCATATGTAACCATATATGCCTTATATCATTCATCCAAGTCAAGCAGGGTTTATTAGGAAGAGGGTTTCTTCTGATAATATCTTGCTTGATTCTAAAATGCTAAGGGTTAACCATAAAGTTAAAGAAAAGTATTTTTGTTTTAAACTTGATGATATTAAAAAAACTTTAGATACTATTTCTAGAGAATTTATTCTTTTAAGAATGTATGAAAAAGTTTTTCTAGCTAAATTTATCAAGTGGATTAAAGGTTGTATTAATGGTGTTTTCTTTTTTGTGACTATTAATGGTACTCATTAGGGTTGTTTTAGTTCTTCCAATGGGCTTAGGCAAGGTTGTCCTTTTTATCCTATCTTTTTTATATTATTATGGATGATTTATTTAATCTGCATGATGAAAATTCTACTATTAAGATTTTTGAGAAAATGAAAGCTGGTAAGAATTCTTTACCTCATATCTTATATGTGGATGATGTGCTTATTTTTAGTAAGGCTTTTATTAGTAATGCTGAGAAACTTAAAGATATATTGGATCATTTTCCTTATGTTCTAGTCTTTTTGTTTATTATACTAAAAGTATGGTTATTTTTTTTCAAAGATTGTATTATGGATGATTCTATTTATCATATTCTAAACATTAGGTTGGCTTAGAACTCTATGAATTATCTTGGGTTACCTATTTCATACAAAAGGCTAAGTTACTCTAATTTTCAACCTTTTCTTGGTGAAAGTAATGTTCTACTTGTTGGTTGGAAAGCTAAATTCTTATCTTTTACTGGTAAATCTCTATATCTTATATTTAGTATTATCAAGTTGATTTGTTATTGGATTAGAGGGCTTCTCCTTCCTAAAGCTTGTTACAAACACATTAGGAAGCTTTGCTCTAAGTTTTTATTTCATGATGATATTTCTATTAGGAAAATTCACACCATTGCACGGAAAAATATTTATAAATCTAAGATTTTAGGGGGTTTGGGTTTACCTGATAATCATGCTTTACAATTTGCTTATAATTGTTCTCTTATTTGGAGGATTTTAAATGGTACTAACCATCTTTCTGGTTGGGTGACTCCTAAATACTTGCTTTATGGAAGGTGCTTCCAACTTTTGCCTCTGCTTTTTGGAAGTCTTTGTGCTCTACTACTAGAATGATTACAAATAAGATTTCTTTTATTATTACTCCTAATAGTTCTTTATCTTTTCTTTGGGATCCTTGGTGTGGAGGTAAAGTTATTCAGGAGTTAACTGATATTAATACTTGTTTTTCTCTTCAATTAGTAGTAGTAAAAAATATAATCATTTTGGATGGCTGAAATTTGCCTGAATTTTTTGATAAAAATATATCTGAAGTTATTTCTAAAATTATATATTTTACTCAGACGGATTCTTGTATCACTTGGGATGGGTGAATGTTCCTCATTTTAATAGTTTTCATGCTGCTTTTTATGATAGTTTGTCCAAGGAGGAATGGTATTCTTTTATTTGGTATAAAAGGTTTGGAATGAGATTATCTTGCTACGCTTGGATGTCTATGTTAAAAGGTTTAAAAACCGCTGACATTCATTGCAAAAGAAATATTAATGTTCCACATTTTTGTATTTTATGCGTTAAAGCAGAAGAGAATACAATCATCTCTTTTTTTTAATGTGAATTTTCTTTTGTTATCATTTTTAGGTTAATTCCATGTTTGCATTATTTTATGCTTAGACATAATCTTCTTCAAGTTTTTGATTTTATTATGAATTCTAATTTGGAGAAGGGCCAAAGGAACATATATTTTTTAATCACTTATGCTTCTATTTATTTTCTTTGGAGAGAGGAGCAATAGACGATTTGATGGGGAACATAAATGTGTGGTGACTATTGGTCATTTGATTAAGAATGTTATTCTTGCTAAGATTGTCTCTTGGAAAATATTTCATAAAATAAAGCATTGGGTTTATTAAACTAATTTTCTTTGGCTTATTGTTAATAGTTTTCTGGTTGTTGCTTAATTTGATCTTTCAGGTGGATATATGGGACTGGATATTTTTGGTTTGCTTCATTCAGGCATATTTAGATCTAAAAACATCATATTTTTAGATCTATGATGTTTGAGCTTTATGTTTTAATTGGTTGCTTATGCAATCAATTTTATTCACAAAAGTTGGAAGCTGAAAGTTTTGGGCTGGAGCTTTATTTATATAACATTTATACATGTATAGCCATCTTTTAATACTCTGTTAGGATTTATATGTAGCACTTTGATGAAGCCTAAAAAAAACTTTTTGAGTCCCTGGGGTGTTTTTTCTTGTCTTTTTGTTGTTTGTTTTTTAGCTCTTTTGCTAGGTTTCTTTTCAAAAAATTGTAAGTTTTTTTTTATACTATTTTTCTTACTTTTCCTAATTGTAATTCATTTTTGTAGCATATTCATTTTTTAATGAAAATGTGCATGAGTGCCCCTAATTTTCCACAAAAAAAATTACTTCATCATATTGCTAGCTAATGCATTCATGAGAAATTGAGCTATATATCTCTTGTATTTTTTTTGCCTTATTTTTTATAATCATATATGCAGTCAATCGTGCAACGCTGAATTCTCAACCCAAAGTTATAAATAGAACCTCAACTTATTTTGGCACTCATAGAGTCACAATTGATCCCAATATGACCCAAAGAAAGAATGGGGCTAATGATGTTGAATAGTGACAGATTGAGCACAAGATAGAAGTTTTGAAAAATTTTCAAAATTTTTAATATAAAATAGTCGATAGAGCTACTAAAGAACATCCAATACACATCATTTAAACTTGATATGTCATCAAAATATTATCTTGATCGGGCACGAATCTCGATGCAAAATCAAGTTGGAAACTTCCGAAATTAAAATTAAGACCATCCGAACTTTGATTTCAGCAAAACTTATATTCAAATTGAACGTCTCAGAATTACGAACCCAACAACACCAAATTCAACTCAATCCGAGTACAAATGAGTCCAAATCAAGGACCCGAAGCGCTGTTGGAACGTTTGAACCACAATTTGGATTACGAAACGATTTTCAAACATTATGTATTTATAGTCGAATAGAGCGGCTCGACGAGAAGAATCTAATGAGTCCAAGATCGCTGAATTTTGACATCACTAAAACCTTCAAATGTCTGATGAACGGTCCATAATCAATGGATTCAATATCGATCGTCCATCCAACTACTCTCCATTTGCCCTTGATCTCTCACCTATTTATGGGTCGGGTCATGCCACTCCATAAATCTATAAATAGACCCCTCATTTCTCTTGAGAATGGATCCAAGCAAGAAGAGAAGAAGAGAATAGAATGAAGAGAAGGAAGAAGCCCCTCCTCGACCATTGCCAGAATCTCGCCGAGCCACCACTTGAGGCCCTATGCTCCACCAGGCCACCACCTGAGGCCCAGACTTCCGCCAGACCACCGCCTGACATCGTTTCACCGTCGGACCACCACTTGAGACCCAGACTTCCACAAGACCATCGCTTGACGTCATTGCTCCACTGAACTACCACTTAAGGCCCTCACCTCTGTCGGACCACCACTTGAGGCACGGACTTCCGCCGAACCACCGCCTGATGTTGTTGCTCCACCGGACGATCACTTCAGTCCCTCACCTCAGCTGGACCACTACTTGAGGTTCTGTGCTTCACCAGACCACCACTTGAGGCCCGGACACCACCGCTTGACGTCGTTGCTCTGTCAGACCACCACTTAAGGCCCTCACCTCTGCCGGATCACTACTTAAGGCCCAGACTTCTACCAGACCACCTCCTGACATCGTTTCTCTACCAGACCACCACTTGACTCCCTCACCTCCGCCAAACCACCACATGAAGCCCGAACTTCCGTCGGACCACTACCTTATGTCGTTACTCTGTCGGACCACCACCGGAGGCCCGGACTTCTGCCTTACCACCACCTGAGACTCAAACTTCCACTAGACCACCATCTAATGCCCAAACTTTTGTCGGACAACCACCCGAGGCCCGGACTTCTGCCAGACCATCACCTGAGGCCCAAAACTTCTGTTAGGACACCACCTGATGCCCAGAGTTCTACCAATGTACCACCCTACTATAATAGTCTTTCTAACCTTGGACTTTTGTATATTACGGTCCTTTCGACCTACATCATTGGACAATTATCTTTCTATCCCAGTCTCCTTCTAACTACGGTCTTTCTAACCTTTTTCCTATCGACTATGGTCCTGCCGACCAAACAAGCATGTTATGTAACTCCCACCATGTAATGTGCTCTATATGATGTACGTTTGTGACATCAAACTAAGGCCTTCTCCTAAGGAAGGGCCTCATTTGTAATCGACTGCAAATACTAGTGGATTCATTCAAACTGGGTCAGGCCCTATGATTTTTTCTACTTTTTCAGGGGTTTCCACATAAAAACTTTGGTGTTTATTATGAACGCTACACCCTCTTTGTTATCTTCTTATGTGCTTGATCTTCGAACAATGCTAAGACGTTAAACTATATATTTCTCTACCGCCGCAAATACTCTAGGACACAATAGTTTGGTGCCGTCTGTGGGAACATGGCTCCCAATTGGGGAGCAATTTCTTCTCTAACCTCAAAAGGGCATTCATTTGTCATTGTTGCATCAATTTCATGGGAATTAGATCTAAACTAGGGGTGATTTTAACTCCAACTATAGATCCCTCCAATATTTTCAACATCAAGATGATATTTCAGGAATATCTCAGTAAAGAGAAGGATATTTTCAATCAGTTATAAGCTTCATACAGTCCCCTACTGGACTTCTACTCCTTGGACAAGGTATTAATCTCGACCTCAAAAAGGTAGTAATGGTCTAAAGACAGACCCTTCTTTACCTTTGATTCAAGATACACACAGCGTTCGCCCCCTCCCAATCAAGAAAAATCAATCCTAGGGGGATTCAATTTGACCAATTCTACACAGGTTAACGTCATCGAGCAAAGGCTCTGACATACAACCTTGAATAGGTCTTACATTCTTGGTGGATTCTGGCAGTAGTCGAGGAGGGGCTTCTTTCTTCTCTTCATTCTCTTCTCTTCTTCTCTTCTTGCTTGGATCCCCTCTCAAGAGAAATGACAGGTCTATTTATAGATTTATGGAGTGACATGACCTGACCCATAAATAGGTGAGAGATCAAGGGAAAATGGAGAGTAGTTGGATGGACGATCGATATTGAATCCATTGATTGTGGACCGTTCATCAGACATTTGAAGGTCTTAGTGATGTCAAAATTCAGCGCTGAGAAACATAAAGATATATTGGATCATTTTCCTTATGTTCTAGTCTTTTTGTTTACTATACTAAAAGTATGGTTATTTTTTTTCAAAGATTGTATTATGGATGATTCTATTTATCATATTCTAAAAATTAGGTTGGCTTAGAACTCTATGAATTATCTTGGGTTACCTATTTCATACAAAAGGCTAACTTACTCTAATTTTCAACCTTTTCTTGGTGAAAGTAATGTTCTACTTGTTGGTTGGAAAGCTAAATTCTTATCTTTTAATGGTAAATCTCTATATCTTATATTTAGTATTATCAAGTTGATTTGTTATTGGATTAGAGGGCTTCTCCTTCCTAAAGCTTGTTACAAACACATTAGAAAGCTTTGCTCTAAGTTTTTATTTCATGATGATATTTCTATTAGGAAAATTCACACCATTGCATGGAAAAATATTTATAAATATAAGATTTTAGGGGGTTTGGGTTTACCTGATAATCATGCTTTACAATTCGCTTATAATTGTTCTCTTATTTGGAGGATTTTAAATGGTACTAACCATCTTTCTGGTTGGGTGACTCCTAAATACTTGCTTTATGGAAGGTGCTTCCAACTTTTGCCTCTGCTTTTTGGAAGTCTTTGTGCTCTACTACTAGAATGATTACAAATAAGATTTCTTTTATTATTACTCCTAATAGTTCTTTATCTTTTCTTTGGGATCCTTGGTGTGGAGGTAAAGTTATTCAGGAGTTAACTGATATTAATACTTGTTTTTCTCTTCAATTAGTAGTAGTAAAAAATATAATCATTTTGGATGGCTGAAATTTGCCTGAATTTTTTGATAAAAATATATCTGAAGTTATTTCTAAAATTATATATTTTACTCAGACGGATTCTTGTATCACTTGGGATGGGTGAATGTTCCTCATTTTAATATTTTTCATGTTGCTTTTTATGATAGTTTGTCCAAGGAGGAATGGTATTCTTTTATTTGGTATAAAAGGTTTGGAATGAGATTATCTTGCTACGCTTGGATGTCTATGTTAAAAGGTTTAAAAACCGCTGACATTCATTGCAAAAGAAATATTAATGTTCCACATTTTTGTATTTTATGCGTTAAAGCAGAAGAGAATACAATCATCTCTTTTTTTTAATGTGAATTTTCTTTTGTTATCATTTTTAGGTTAATTCCATGTTTGCATTATTTTATGCTTAGACATAATCTTCTTCAAGTTTTTGATTTTATTATGAATTCTAATTTGGAGAAGGGCCAAAGGAACATATATTTTTTAATCACTTATGCTTCTATTTATTTTCTTTGGAGAGAGGAGCAATAGACGATTTGATGGGGAACATAAATGTGTGGTGACTATTGGTCATTTGATTAAGAATGTTATTCTTGCTAAGATTGTCTCTTGGAAAACATTTCATAAAATAAAGCATTGGGTTTATTAAACTAATTTTCTTTGGCTTATTGTTAATAGTTTTCTGGTTGTTGCTTAATTTGATCTTTCAGGTGGATATATGGGACTGGATATTTTTGGTTTGCTTCATTCAGGCATATTTAGATCTAAAAACAACATATTTTTAGATCTATGATGTTTGAGTTTTATGTTTTAATTGGTTGCTTATTCAATCAATTTTATTCACAAAAGTTGGAAGCTGAAAGTTTGGGGCTGGAGCTTTATTTATATAACATTTATACATGTATAGCCATCTTTTAATACTCTGTTAGGATTTATATGTAGCACTTTGATGAAGCCTAAAAAAAACTTTTTGAGTCCCTGGGGTGTTATTTCTTGTCTTTTTGTTGTTTATTTTTTAGCTCTTTTGCTAGGTTTCTTTTCAAAAAATTGTAAGTTTTTTTTATACTATTTTTCTTACTTTTCCTAATTGTAATTCATTTTTGTAACATATTCATTTTTTATTGAAAATGTGCATGAGTGCCCCTAATTTCCCACAAAAAATGACTTCATCAGATTGCTAGCTAATGCATTCATGAAAAATTGAGCTATATATCTCTTGTATTTTTTTGCCTTATTTTTTATAATCATATATGCAGTCAATCCTGCAGCGCTCAATTCTCAACACAAAGTTATAAATAGAACCTCAACTTATTTTGGCACTCATAGAGTCACAACTGAACCCAATATTACTCAAAGAAAGAACGGGGCTAATGATGTTGAATAGTGACAGATCGAGCACAAGATAGAAGTTTTGAAAACTTTTCAATATTTTTAATATATAATATTTGATAGAGCTACTAAAGAACATCCAATACACACCATTTAAACTTGATACGTCATCCAAAAATTATCTTGATCGGGCACGAATCTCGATGCAAAATCAAGTTGGAAACTTCCAAAATTAAAATTGGGACCATCCGAACTCCGATTTCAGCAAACATATAGTCGAACTGAATGTCTCGGAATTACGAACCCAACGTCATCAAATTCAACTCAATCTAAGCCGAAATGAGTCCAAATCAAGGACTCGAAGTGTTGTTGGAAGGTTTGAACCACAATTTGGATTACCAAATGGTTTTCAAACATTACGTACTTATAGTCGAATCGAACGGCTGGACAAGACGAATCTAACGAATCCAACATCGCTGAATTCTGACATCACTAAGACCTTCAAATGTCTGACGAACAATCCATAATCAATGGATTCAATATCAGCCGTCCATCCAACCAATCTCCATTTACCATTGATCTCTCACCTATTTACGGGTCATGCCACTCCAGAAATATATAAATAGACCCCTCATTTCTCTTGAGAGGGGATCCATGCAAGAAAAGAAGAAGAGAAGAGAAGGAAGAGAAGAAAGAAGCTCCTCCTCGACCACTGCCGGAATCTTGCTGGACAACCACTTGAGGCCCTGTGCTCCACCAGGCCACCACCTGATACTCAGACTTCCGTCGGACCACCGCCTGACGTCGTTGCTCCGTCGGATCACCACTTGAGTCCCGGACTGCCTCTGGACCACCGCCTGACGTCGTTGCTCCGTTGGACTACCACTTAAGGCCCTCACCTCCACTGGACCACCACTTGAGGCCTGAACTTCCGCCAAACCACCTCCAGATGTCGTTGCTCCACCGGACCACCACTTGAGGCCCTCAACTCAGCTGGACCACCACTTGAGGCCCTGTGCTCCACTAGACCACCACTTGAGGCCTGGACCACCGCCTGACATCGTTGCTCGGCCGGACCACCACTTAAGGCCCTCATCTTTGTCCGACCACCACTTGAGGCCTAGACTTCCATCGGACCACTACCTGATATCATTTCTCTGTCAAACCACCACTTGAGGCCCTCACCTCCGTCAGACCACCACTTGAGGCCCGGACTTTCACTGGATCACTACCTGATGTCGTTACTCTTCCAAACCACCACCTGAGGCCCGGACTTCTGCCTTACCACCACCTGAGGCTCGAACTTCCACCGAACCACCATCTGATGCCCAAACTTTTGCCGGACAACCACCCGAGGCCCAGACTTCTGTTGGACCATCACCTGAGGCCCAAACTTCTATCAGGACACCACCTGATGCCCATAATACCGCTCTACTACAACGGTCTTTCTAACCTCATTCTTCTGCATATTATGGTCCTTCAGACTTACATTGTCGGACAATAATCTTTCTAACCCCAGTCTCCTTCCAACTGTGTTCTTTTCGACCTCTATCCTATCGATTATGGTCCTACCGACCAAACAAACATGTCTATGTAACTCCCACCATGTAATGTTCTCTATATGATGTACATTTGTGACATCAAGCCAAGGCCTTCTCCTAACGAAGGGCCTTATTTGTAGTCGACTGCAAATACTAGTGGATTCATTTAAACTAGGTCAGGCCCCATGGTTTTCCCCCTTTTTTAGGGGTTTCCATGAAAAAACTTAGGTGTCTATTATGAACGCTACACCGTCTTTATTATCTGCTTATGTGCTAGATCTTTATGCAATTCTAAGTCTATTATGAACGTTAAACTATATATTTCTCTACCATCGTGAATACTTTAGGACGCAACAGTTTGACACCGTCTGTGAGAATGTGGCCCCCAACTAGGGGGGTAATTTTTGCTCCAACCACAAAAGGGCATTCATTTGTCATTGCTGCATCAATATCATGGGAATTAGATCTAGACTAGGGGGAAAATTTGACTCCAATGTGGATCCCTCCAATATTTTCAATATCAAGATGATATTTTAGGATAATCACAACAAAGGAAATGATACTTCCAATCAATTATAAGCTTTATACAGTCCCTGCTAGACTTCTACTCCTTGGACAAGGTCTTAATCTCGATCTCAAAAAGACAGCAACAATCTAAAGATAGACCCTTCTTCACCTTTGGTTCGGGATACACATGTTGTTTGCCCCCTCCCAATCAATAAAAAATTAATCCCAAGGGGATTTGATTTGACCTCTTCTATACAAGTTAACATCATCGAGTAAAGGCTCTAACATACAACCTTGAATAGGTCTTACATCATTGGTGGATTTTTTCAACCTCTTCCATACATGTTAATGTCATCGAGTAAAGGCTCTGACATATAACCTCAGATAGGTCTTACATCCTTGGTCGATTCTCTCGATCTCTTCCACACATGTTAACGTCATCGAGCAAGGCTCTGACATATAACTTTGGATAGGTCTTACATCCTTGGTGAATTCTCTCGACCTCTTCTATACAGGTTAACATTATCAAGTAAAGGCACTGATATACAACCTCAGATAGGTCTTACATCCTTGGTGTATTCTCTCGACCTCTTCCACATATATTAACATCATCGAGCAAAGCTCTAACAAAAAACCTCGGATAGGTCTTACATCCTTGGTGGATTATCTCGACCTCTTCCACATAGTTAACGTCATCAAGTAAAGGCTTTGACATACAACCTCATATAGGTCCTACATCTTTGGTGGATTCTCTTGACCTCTTTCACACATGTTAACATCATCAAGCAAAAGCTCTGACATACAAGCTTGGATAGGTCTTACATGCTTGGTGGATTCTCTCGAACTCTTCCATATAGGTTAACATCATCGAGCAAAGGCTCTGACATACAATCTTGGATTAGTCATACATACTTGGTGAATTCTCTTGACCTCTTCCACACAGGTTAACGTCATCGAGAAAGGCTCTGACATATAACCTCGGATAGGTCATACATCCTTGGTGGATTCTCTCGACCTCTTTCATACAGCTAAACGTCATCGAGCAAATGATCTGACATATAACCTTGGATAGGTCATATATCTTTGACAGAATGAACCTATGTCAGACAATCAACGGGATTCTCCATAAAGTTGATTTTTCCCCGACGTCAGACTCCTACCCGACACTAAACTTCCTCCCATCATTGAACTTCTACACCACAGGACTTTCATCAAAATTATACCTGACACTTAGCTCCCTCCCATCGCTGGACTTCTACCCGTTGTAGGACTTTTGGCAGAATTCTATCCAAAATTGAGCTTCTTCCCATCAATGTACTTCTACGTGACGCCGGACTTCTACCTGCCATCAGACTACTACCACTCGTTGGACTTCTTCCTGGCGATGGACTTTCATCGGTCTTCTATCAGATGTACTTCTACCTTACGTAGGACTTCTACCTTTCGTTAGACTACTACTCATCGTCGGACTTCTGCCCGTCGATGGACTTTGTTGATTTTCTAACCGACGTTGTACTTTTACCCGACATTAAACTTCTATCTATCATTGGAAAACTACCCGTCGTCTGACTACTACCCGTCATTTGACTTCTGCCCGTCGATGGACTTTTGTCGATCTTCTACCTAACGCCATACTTTTACCTGATGTCGAACTCCTGCCTGTCGACGGATATTTTTCGGGCTTATATCTGACGTGTATTTTCTACCCATCACCATACTTCTCCCTAACATCAGAATTCTACCGGACGTTAAATTTATGCACATTGTCGGACTTCTACTTGACGCCAAATTTCCACCCTTCGTCGGACCTCTATCTGTCGTCAAACTCCGACCCGACACCATATTTCTACCTGATATCGAACTTCTGTCTGCCATTGGACTACTACCCATCGTCAAACTTCTACCCGTCGATGGACTTTCATCAGTCTTCTGCCCAACTCCATACTTCTACCCGAGTCAAACTTCTGCCTATCGATGGACATTTGTCAGGCTTCTACCCGATGTTGATTTTCTACCCGTCACCGTACTTCTCCTCGACGTCGAAATTCTACCAGATGTTGAATTTATGCACATCATTGGACCTCTACTTGACACCAAATTTTCACCCTTCGTCAGACCTCTGTTCGTTGTTAGACTCCAACCCGAATCTATATTTCTATTCGACGCCAGATTTCTGCCCATCAACAGTCCTTTCAATATCCCTCCTTACAATGGTCTCTCCGACCTCCATCGCCAATTGACTAGCATCAGACCTCCGCAAGATCTCTCTAAAAAAGAAGGGGGATCTCCAGTCCTTCTTGTACAGAGAGGGGCCTTGGGCCTTGATACAACCAAGGGAATACCTCAATTGAAAGAATGGAGTGAGAAAGGGGGATCTCCGGTGTTCTTCTTGCACAGAGAGTAGCCTTGGGCCCTGACAGAACTAAGGGAATGCCTTAATTGAAAGAATGGATGAAGAAGTCTGGCTAGCGGGTCGGTTGTGAGCGCACGGGCGGACCGGAGCTGCAGGCACGGGCGCGCAGGCGGCGCGGCGATGGCCGGTGACTGCTTGTCCATCTTAACTCATTTTTGGGGCCAATTTTGTCCACAAAAAGGTCAAATTAGACATTTTTGGGCTCCCCATAATTTTTTTTCAACATTCCAAACTCAATTTTGACACTTTTAAAGTGATTCGAGACCTCCGCGCCCACGATCGGACTATGTTCGAATTTCAAATCACACAAAAAAATTCCCCAAAGGTTGTGACACATATTTTAGAACTTCTGAAGCTTCAACACCCAAAAATAACGGTCAACTAATACGTCTTCAAAAAAATTATCTTGATCAGACACAAATCTTGTTACAAAATCAAGTTGAAAACTTTTGAAATTAATTTGAGACCCTCCGAACTCCGATTTCAGCAAACTTATAGACAAACTGAACGTCTCAAAAATATGAACCCAATAACACCAAATTTGACTCAATTCGAACCCAAATGAGTACAAATTAAGGACCTGAAGTGTTGTTGGAAGGTTGAACCACAATTTGGATTACCAAACAGTTTCCAAATATTACGTGCTTATAATCGAATCGAGTGGCTCAACGAGACGAATCTAACAAGCCCAAGATCGCTGAATTCTAACATCACTAAGATCATCAAATGTATGACAAATGGTCCATAATCAAGGGATTCAATATCGGCCATCCATCCAACCACTCTCCATTTTCCTTTGATCTCTCACCTATTTATGGATCATGCAATTCCATAAATCTATAAATAGACCCCTCATTTCTCTTGAGAGGGGATCCAAGAAAGAAGAGAATAAGAGAATAGAATGAAGAGAAAGAAGAAGCTCCTCCTCGACCACCGTCGGAATCTCGCTGGACCACCACTTAAGGCCCTATGCTCCACTAGGCCACCACCTGAGGCCCAGAGTTCTGTCGGACCACTGCTTCATGTCGTTGCTTTGCTAGACCACCACTTGAGACCCAAACTTTCGCCGGACCACCACCTGACATCATTGCTCCGTCGGATTACCACTTGGGGCCCTCACCTTTATCGAACCATCACTTGAGGCCCGAACGTCTACTAGACCACCGCTTGATGTCGTTGCTCTGTCAGACCACCACTTTAGGCCCTGTGCTCTACCAGACCACTACTTGAGGCCTAGACTTCCGTTGGACCACCGCCTGATATCGTTGCTCAGTCGGACCAGCACTTGAGACCCTTACCTCTACCGGACCACCACTTGAGGCCCAAACTTCCACCGGACCACTGCCTTACATCGTTGCTCTGCTGAACCACCACTTGAGGCCCTCACCTCCGTTTGACCACCACTTGAGGCCTGGAGTTCCGCCAGACCACCGCCTGACATCGTTGCTCTGCCGGGCCACCACCTGAGGCCCGGACTTCCGCTTTACCAACACCTGAAGCCCGGGCTTCCACCAGACCACCATCTGATGCATGGAATTTTGTGAGACAACCACCCAAGGCCTGAACTTCTGCCAGCAATCACCTGAGGCTCGAACTTCTATCAGGACACCACCTGATCCCCAGAGTTCTAGGAGAGTACCACCCTACTACAACGATCTTTCTAACCTCAGTCTCCAGCATATTACGGTCCTTCCGACCTACATCGCCGAATAATAATCTTTCAACTACAGTCTTTCTGACCTCTATCCTATCGACTATGGTCCTGCCGACCAAACAAACATGTCTATGTAACTCCCACCATGTAATGTGCTCTATATGATGTATATTTATGACATCAAGCCAAGGCCGTCAAAAAGAAATACTAGAATTTAAACCCTTATGTCTCCCTAGGCTGGCATATTATAAAATAGGTCCTTATGACTCCTAAATACTTAGCACATTAAATATTTAGAAATTTTGACCCTTTAGGACTCAGTTGCAATTTCAACACCATAAAACATCCTCCAGCATTAGATATCCTCATAATCACACAATTCAAGAAAATAAGCACATATTTAATTGCATCTTAATTTAAATAAAAAGAAATAAACAAATTATATAAATTCCCAAAATGTACTATCAGTGGATAACATATTCAATAACTGAGCAAAATTTCACCGGATTATCAAAAATTGTTTAGAACATTATTTTGCGACTTTAAATGTTCTACAATATTATTTTTTGAGATTAGAATTATTTTCTAATTCACCAAAAAATAGAACACCTTTTTATTGACCTCATGAAATTTTCCAAAAATTATTAAAAAATTCAAAATAATCATATCTACAACATAAAAAAAGTTACACGACTAAAGTTAATTGGATATAAAACTATCCCCATTTCTACACTATGAAATTATTATTTTAATTAAAAATCTTTGAGTTTTCATATTTTTAAAAATTGAGATAGATAGAATGTAACATACCTTAATCTGGATAACTTTTTAAATTGGACTAATGTAGAACATGGGCCGAATTGTCCAAAATCAACTTTATCTCACTAAAATCTCTCCTTTTTCTCTCTAGGTTGAACTTGAAAGGTTTTTTTTTTTTTTTTGCAAAATGAGAAATTGAGTGGAAAGTAATATTTTTATAAAATTTGGACTTGGTACTATGGTGCTCAACCATGTAATGTCACGACACTCTCAACAGACTGCTTGGCACTGTAATGCCCTAACCAATGTCATTACCCCTTATTTTAACAAAAAGATAGAGAGCTCAAATCCGTAGTGCCACTGACTCAGTTTCCATGACGCTTCCAAGGAAAATAATTTAGATATCCTATTTATGCACACAGATCCTTGGGAACCGGCATCAGAATAGTTTCAGACATTCACGTGCATACAAAACATAGACATATACAAGAGGTAGGTGCAGAAATATTATTACATTTTTCTTACCAGACTAGGTCAAAAAAGGTGAAACAGCACATTACTTCAGTGGGTATTACACATTAATTTTCTACTACTCATACTTACTCTAATAAAATCATAGAGTTTCTCACTCTAGAACACTTACTTTTTCTCTTTAGTTCTCTACTTTTTCTTCGTATAGAAATTTTAATATGATTTTGGTGTGATACATGGATAAATTTAGATCAAATATCAAAAGTGCAGTAAGCATGGAGCTTGTCACAAATCTGAAGAGAAGCGATTTAAAAACTAGAGTTGTAGGACAAAGAAGAGCAAGTGAATATAAATAATCACTAGGAGTTTATTACTATTAGGCAACTCATATAGTTTGAAGAAAGGATGGCCAAAATGATTCAAGGAGCATTGGAATGGATTTCAAGAACTACTCTTACAGTGTTGTCGATAGAATCTTATGATTCTATTGTGAGAATAATGAGACAACTTTATGGAGGAAGAGTGTTTCCATCATCAATAATTACTGATGAAACCTACTATCAAGATAGTTAGTGGTTGGTAGGGGTGTCAATTTCGGGTCACGGGTCGTGTTCAGGTCAAATCCAGAACTGACTCGGCACTATTTGGGTCAACCCGAACCTGACCCATTTTACAAACGGGTCGATTTTCTGAGCCCCGGACATCCACCATACCACCATTTGACGACCTGAACTTTTGTCGGACAACCATCCGAGGCCTGGACTTCTGCCGGATAATCACCTGAGGACCGAACTTCTATCAGGACACCACCTGATGCCCAGAGTTCTACCAGAGTACCATCCTACTACAACGGTCTTTTTAACCTCGGTCTCCTGCATATTATGGTCCTTTAGACCTACATTGTCAAACAATAGTCTTTCTGACCCCGATCTCCTGCCAACTACAGTCTTTCTAACCGCTATTCTATCGACTATGGTCATGCCGACCAAACAAACATGTCTATGTAACTCCCACCATGTAATGTGCTCTATATGATGTACGTTTGTGACATTAAGCCAAGGCCGTCTCCTAAGTAAGGGCCTCATTTGTAATCGACTGCAAATACTAGTGGATTCTTTCAAATTGGGCCAGGCCTAGTGGTTTTTCCCCCATTTCAAGGGTTTCCATGTATAAAACTCTAGTGTCTCTTATGAAAGCTACACCCTCTCTGTTATCTGCTTGTGTGCTGATCTTCATATAATGCTAAGATGTTAAACTATATATTTCTCTACCATCGCGAATACTCCATGACGCAACAAAACTCATCCACAAATTTCTTTCTATTTCATTTATCTTTAAAATGTATATATACAACAAGATCTATATACTACAATACATGACTTTAAATTCAAAATAAAATAGAGCAAAGAATAGTCATGACTATGCAAAACCAAAAAAAATTAAAAAAAAAAAAAATACCTACCCAAACTTAGAAGATCAAAGCAAGAATCTACAGGTACTCAATTGACTCCTTACTTTTTACTTATACTGAAATAAATTGTAGAACAAGTGTGAAATAGCATAGCTCAGCATATCACATCCACCGATCTAAATTTTTAATAATTAATTAATTGTGTATGTAACTAAATTTCATAGTAGTTATTAGTAAACTATTGAACTATCATAGTAATGCTAGTAGATTATACAAATTAAATAAGCGTTATATTGAAATTAAGTAAATTAGTACTTCATATATCAGAGTTAAAAATAACATATTTTTCTCAAGCCATTTTACCTCCCGTCAAAAAGAAATACTAGAATTCAAACCCTCATGTCTCCCTGGGCTGGCATATTAGAAAATAGGTCCTTATGACTCCTAAATACTTAGCACGTTAAATATTTAGAAATTTAAACCCTTATGACTCCTTGTAATTTCAACACCATAAAACTTCCTCCAGCATTAGATATCCTCATAATCACACATTTCAAGCAAATAAGCACATATATAATTGTATCTTAATTTAAATAAAAAGAAATAAATAAATTATAGAAATTCCCAAAATGTACTATCAGTGGATAACATATTCAACAACTGAGCAAAATTTCACCAGATTATCAAAAATTATTTAGAACATTATTTTGAGACTGTAAATGTTATACAATATTATTTTTTGAGATTAGAATTATTTTCTAATTCACCAAAAACAGCGCACCTTTTTATTGACCTCATGAAAAATTTTCCAAAAATTATTAAAAAATTCAAAATAATCATATCTACAACATAAAAAAATTTATACGACTTAAGTTAAGTGGATATAAAACTATCCCCATTATTCTACACAGGTTAACGTCATCGAGCAAAGGCTCTGACATACAACCTTGAATAGGTCTTACATTCTTGGTGGATTCTGGCAGTAGTCGAGGAGGGGCTTCTTTCTTCTCTTCATTCTCTTCTCTTCTTCTCTTCTTGCTTGGATCCCCTCTCAAGAGAAATGACAGGTCTATTTATAGATTTATGGAGTGACATGACCTGACCCATAAATAGGTGAGAGATCAAGGGAAAATGGAGAGTAGTTGGATGGACGATCGATATTGAATCCATTGATTGTGGACCGTTCATCAGACATTTGAAGGTCTTAGTGATGTCAAAATTCAGCGCTGAGAAACATAAAGATATATTGGATCATTTTCCTTATGTTCTAGTCTTTTTGTTTACTATACTAAAAGTATGGTTATTTTTTTTCAAAGATTGTATTATGGATGATTCTATTTATCATATTCTAAACATTAGGTTGGCTTAGAACTCTATGAATTATCTTGGGTTACCTATTTCATACAAAAGGCTAACTTACTCTAATTTTCAACCTTTTCTTGGTGAAAGTAATGTTCTACTTGTTGGTTGGAAAGCTAAATTCTTATCTTTTACTGGTAAATCTCTATATCTTATATTTAGTATTATCAAGTTGATTTGTTATTGGATTAGAGGGCTTCTCCTTCCTAAAGCTTGTTACAAACACATTAGAAAGCTTTGCTCTAAGTTTTTATTTCATGATGATATTTCTATTAGGAAAATTCACACCATTGCATGGAAAAATATTTATAAATATAAGATTTTAGGGGGTTTGGGTTTACCTGATAATCATGCTTTACAATTCGCTTATAATTGTTCTCTTATTTGGAGGATTTTAAATGGTACTAACCATCTTTCTGGTTGGGTGACTCCTAAATACTTGCTTTATGGAAGGTGCTTCCAACTTTTGCCTCTGCTTTTTGGAAGTCATTGTGCTCTACTACTAGAATGATTACAAATAAGATTTCTTTTATTATTACTCCTAATAGTTCTTTATCTTTTCTTTGGGATCCTTGGTGTGGAGGTAAAGTTATTCAGGAGTTAACTGATATGGTGGAGGGCAAATTTCCTTCTGTCACTGAACTTCTGCCCCGAAGGACTTTCATCAGAATTCCACCTGACACTTAGCTCCCTCCCGTCGCTGGACTTCTACCCATTGTGAGACTTTTGTAGGAATTCTACCCGACGTTGAGCTTCTTCCCATCACTGTACTTCTACACGATGCTAGACTTCTGTCTGCCGTCAAACTACTACCCATTGTCGGACTTCTACCCTTCGATGGACTTTCGTCGGTCTTCTACCCGACGTTGTACTTCTACCCGAAGGACTTCTACCTGCCATCGAACTACTACCCGTCATCGAACTTCTGCTCGTCGATGGACTTTCTTTGGTTTTCTACCCGCTGTTGTACTTCTACCCGACGTCAAACTTCTGTATGTAGTCGAAATACTACCCATCGTCGGACTACTACCCATCATTGGACTTCTGCCCATCAATTGACTTTCGTCGGTCTTCTACCCGATGACATACTTCTACCTGATGTCTAACTCCTGCCTGTCGATGGACATTCGTTGGGCTTCTACCCAACGTGTATTTTCTACCCGTCATCGTACTTCTTCTCGACGTTAGAGTTTTATCGGATGTTGAATTTATGCACATCGTCGGACTTCTATTTGACGCCAAATTTCCACCCTTCGTTGGATCTCTGTCCATCGTCAGGCTCCTACCTAACACTGTATTTCTACCCGATGTCAGACTTCTACCTACCGTCGGACTACTACCCATCATCAAACTTCTGCCCGTTAATGGACTTTCATCAGTCTTCTACACGAAGCCTTATTTTTACCCAATCTCGAACTCCTGCCTATCGATGGACATTCGTCAGGCTTCTACCTGTCATCGTACTTCTCCTCGATGTCAGAATTCTACTGTAAATTGAATTTATGCACATCATCGGACCTTTACTTGACACCAAATTTCCACCCTTCGTCAGACCTCTGTTCGTCGTCAGACTCCTACCCAACACCGAATTTTTTCCCATCAACAGTCCTTTCAATATCCCTCCTTACAACGATCTCTCTGACCTCCATCGCCAATTGACTAGCATCATACCTACGTAAGATCTCTCGAAAAAAGAAGGGGGGGATCTCGGTCCTTCTTGTATAGAGAGGGGCCTTGGGCCTTGACAAAACGAGGAGAATGCCTCAATTGAAAGAATGGAGAAAGAAGGGGGATCTCTGGTGTCCTTCTTGCAAAGAGAGGGGCCTTGGGCCTTGACAGAACCAAGGGAATGCCTCAATTGAAAGAATGGAGAAGAAGGGGGGATCTCCGGTCCTTCTTTCACAGAGAGGGGCCTTAGGCCTTGACAGAACTAAGGAAATGCCTCAGTTGAAAGAATGGAGGGATAAGAGGGGATCTCCGATCCTTCTTACATAGAGAGGGGTCTTGACAGAACCAAGGGAATGCCTCAATTGAAAGAATGGAGGGAGAATGTGCAAGAATCTCATAACCCAATGGGGGGTATTTATAGGCAAGAGGGGGAGGTTGGAGGAGTTAGAAAAGTTGGAGAAGTTATGAGAAAAAAATAATATTTTTCAAAATGTCGGCGGTTTGGCCGGTAAGTAGCCGGCAGTTTGTCGGCTGTTACCAAACCCAGACTGGCTTGACTGGCTGCACAAGCGAGGCGGTACAGGCCAGGCGGGGGCGGGCGCACAGGAGAAAGTCAGGCACGGGCGCGTGGGCCAGCGGACCGGGAGCGGGAGCGGGAGCAGGTGGGGGGGCCAACGGGTCAGGTGCGGGCGCACGAGTGGGCTGGAGCAGCAGCGGCGGCGGCTAGTCTATCCTGACTCATTTTCGGGCCTGATTTTTGCCCCGGAAAGGTTAAATTGGACTTTTTTGGGCTCCCCGAAACTATTTTTTAACATTCCAAACTCAGTTTTGACATTTTTAAAGTGATTCGGGACCTCTGTATCCATGATCGGACTACATTCAAATTTCAAATTGCACAAAAAATTCCCCAAAGGTTGTGATGTATATTTTCTGACTTTTGAAACTTCATTGCCTGAAAATAAGGGGCAACTAATACGCCTTCAAAAAATTATCTTGATCGGGCATGAATCTCAATGCAAAATCAAGTTGGAAACTTTCGAAATTAAATTGGGACCATCCGAACTCCAATTTCAGGAAACTTATAGTCAAACTGAAGGTCTCAAAATATGAACCCAACGACACCAAATTCCACTCAATTCGAGCCCAAATGAGTCCAAATCAATTACCCGAAATGCTGTTGGAAGGTTCGAACCACAATTTGGATTACCAAACGGTTTCTAAACATTACATTCTTATAATCAAATTGAGCAGCTCGACAAGATGAATCTAACGAGCCCAAGATCGCAGAATTCCAACATCACTAAGACCATCAAATGTATGACGAATGGTCCATAATCAAGGGATTCAATATCGACCGTCCATTCAACCACTCTCCATTTTTTTTTTATCTCTCACCTATTTATGGGTCATGCCACTCCAAAAATCTATAAATAAACCCCTCATTTCTCTTGAGAGGGAATCCAAGCAAGAAGAGAAGAAGAGAAGAGAAGGAAGAAGTTCCTCCTCGACCACTGCCAGAATCTCGTTGGACCACCACTTGAGGCCCTGTGCTCCACCAGGCCACCACCTGAGGCCTAGACTTCTGCCAGACCACTACCTCACATCGTTGCTCCGCCAGACCACCACTTGAAGCCTGGACTTTCGCCGGACCACCACTTGCCAACATTGCTCTGCCGGACTACACTTGAGGCCCTCACCTCCACCGAACCATCACTTGAGGCCCGAACTTTCCCCAGACCACCGCCTAATATCGTTGCTCAACCAGACCACCACTTAAGGTCCTGTGCTCCACCAGACCACCACTTGAGGCCTAAAATTCTGTCAGACCACCACCTAACATCGTTGCTCCATCGAACCACCAATTGAGGCCCTCATCTCCGTCGAACCACCACTTCAGGCCCGAACTTGCACCAGACCACCGCCTGACATCTTTGCTTTGTCGAACCACCACTTGAGGCCCTCACCTCCGTTGGACCACCACTTGAGGCCCGGACTTCTGCTGGATCACTGCCTGATGTTGTTGCTCCATCGGGCCACCACCTGAGCCCCGGACATCCACCATACCACCATTTGACGCCTGAACTTTTGTCGGACAACCATCCGAGGCCTGGACTTCTGCCGGATAATCACCTGAGGACCGAACTTCTATCAGGACACCACCTGATGCCCAGAGTTCTACCAGAGTACCATCCTACTACAACGGTCTTTTTAACCTCGGTCTCCTGCATATTATGGTCCTTTAGACCTACATTGTCAAACAATAGTCTTTCTGACCCCGATCTCCTGCCAACTACAGTCTTTCTAACCGCTATTCTATCGACTATGGTCATGCCGACCAAACAAACATGTCTATGTAACTCCCACCATGTAATGTGCTCTATATGATGTACGTTTGTGACATTAAGCCAAGGCCGTCTCCTAAGTAAGGGCCTCATTTGTAATCGACTGCAAATACTAGTGGATTCTTTCAAATTGGGCCAGGCCTAGTGGTTTTTCCCCCATTTCAAGGGTTTCCATGTATAAAACTCTAGTGTCTCTTATGAAAGCTACACCCTCTCTGTTATCTGCTTGTGTGCTGATCTTCATATAATGCTAAGATGTTAAACTATATATTTCTCTACCATCGCGAATACTCCATGACGCAACAAAACTCATCCACAAATTTCTTTCTATTTCATTTATCTTTAAAATGTATATATACAACAAGATCTATATACTACAATACATGACTTTAAATTCAAAATAAAATAGAGCAAAGAATAGTCATGACTATGCAAAACCAAAAAAAATTAAAAAAAAAAAATACCTACCCAAACTTAGAAGATCAAAGCAAGAATCTACAGGTACTCAATTGACTCCTTACTTTTTACTTATACTGAAATAAATTGTAGAACAAGTGTGAAATAGCATAGCTCAGCATATCACATCCACCGATCTAAATTTTTAATAATTAATTAATTGTGTATGTAACTAAATTTCATAGTAGTTATTAGTAAACTATTGAACTATCATAGTAATGCTAGTAGATTATACAAATTAAATAAGCGTTATATTGAAATTAAGTAAATTAGTACTTCATATATCAGAGTTAAAAATAACATATTTTTCTCAAGCCATTTTACCTCCCGTCAAAAAGAAATACTAGAATTCAAACCCTCATGTCTCCCTGGGCTGGCATATTAGAAAATAGGTCCTTATGACTCCTAAATACTTAGCACGTTAAATATTTAGAAATTTAAACCCTTATGACTCCTTGTAATTTCAACACCATAAAACTTCCTCCAGCATTAGATATCCTCATAATCACACATTTCAAGCAAATAAGCACATATATAATTGTATCTTAATTTAAATAAAAAGAAATAAATAAATTATAGAAATTCCCAAAATGTACTATCAGTGGATAACATATTCAACAACTGAGCAAAATTTCACCAGATTATCAAAAATTATTTAGAACATTATTTTGAGACTGTAAATGTTATACAATATTATTTTTTGAGATTAGAATTATTTTCTAATTCACCAAAAACAGCGCACCTTTTTATTGACCTCATGAAAAATTTTCCAAAAATTATTAAAAAATTCAAAATAATCATATCTACAACATAAAAAAATTTATACGACTTAAGTTAAGTGGATATAAAACTATCCCCATTTCTACACTATGAAATTATTATTTTAATTAAAAATTTTTGAGTTTTCATATTTTTAAAAATTGAGATAGACAGAATGTAACCTATCTTAATCCGAATAACTTTTTAAATTGGACTAATGTAGAACATGGGCCGAATTGTCAAAAATCAACTTTATCTCACTAATATCTCTCCCTTTTTCTCTCTAGGTTGAACTTAAAAGGATTTTTTTTTTTTTTTTGCAAAATGAGAAATTGAGTGGAAAGTATTATTTTTATAAAATTTGGACTTGGTAGTATGGTGCTCAACCATGTAATGTCACGGCACTCTCAACAGACTGCTTGGTGATGCAATGCCCTAACCAATGTCGTTACCCCTTATTTTTACAAAAAGATAGAGAGCTCAAATCTGTAGTGCCACTGACTCAATTTCCACGATGCTTCCAAGGAAAAAAAATTTAGATGTCCTATTCATGCACACAGATCCTTGGGAACCCGCATAAGCAATAGTTTCAGACATTGACGTGCATACAAAACACTCAGAGGCATATACAAGAGGTAGGTGCAGAAATATTATTACATTTCTCTTATGAGACTAGGTAAAAAAAGGTGAAATTGCACATTACTTCAGTGGGTATTACACATATTAATTTTCTACTACTCATACTTATTCTAGTAAAATCATAGAGTTTCTCACTCTAGAACATTTACTTTTTCTCTTTAGTTCTCTACTTCTTCTTCATATAAAATTTTTAATATGATTTGGTGTGATACATGGATAAATTTAGATCAAATATCAAAAGTGCAGTAAGCATGGAGCTTGTCACAAATTTGAAGATAAGCACTTTAAAAACTTGAGTTTTAGGACAAAGAAGAGCAAGTGAATATCAATAATCACTAGGAGTTTATTACTATTAGGCAACTCATAAAGTTTGAAGAAAGGATGGCCAAAATAATTCAAGGAGCATTGGAATGGATTTCAAGGACTACTCCTAAAGTGTTGTCGATAGAATCTTATGATTCAATTGTGAGAATAATTAGACAACTTTATGGAGGAAGCGTGTTTCCATCATCAATACTTACTGATGAAACCTACTATCAAGATAGTTAGTGGTTGGTAGGGGTGTCAATTTCGGGTCACGGGTCGTGTTCAGGTCAAACCCAGAACTAACTCGGCACTATTTGGGTCAACCCGAACCTGACCCATTTTACAAACGGGTCGATTTTCTGGACCCGAACCCAACCCACTTCGGGTTTGGGTCAACCCGACCGACACGAATTTTTTCGTGTTTGGCTGAAGCATGCAAGAAAATGAGGAAGATAAAGCGAGCTCCCGTCGCTACTTCCATTTTTGACGAGGCGGCAATGGGAATTATGAGTTGATGAGCGATGAAATAAATACATAAGAGAAAGGTCATCGAAACCTCTATTCATCAACCTCTAAATTTTACTCTATTAAGAATCTCTTTGGTTGAACTTATTGAGGTCATTTGAAATAAATAATTCTTCAAAAAGCTAGTATCGGTGAAGGCAAGAGGGCATTTTTGTGACCATTCAAAATATAATAACTCAAATTTTTATTTAAGCCTTGGTTTATGACATTTTTCTTGGCCTTTGTGTTGAAGTTTCATTAGCTTCATCAAATCTTAAGGAAATCCATGTATTCATCAATAAGATCAAGGGAAGACTTATCTAATTCTTCTTTGGTCATTTAGGAACCTTCAAAATGAGGTTGAATTTTCCATTTAATTAAGCATTTAGGTTATATGCTTGTTGGTGGGGAGACATTTTTTGCAATAATTTCATAAATATGCAAGAGTTATGAGGTAAGTGGAACCTACAAATTAAAATTTAAGTTATTTCCCCTACAATAGGGTTAATTTATCAATCTTTAGGCTCAATAATTCTCTAATAAGATAGTTTACCCTATAATATTAAAAATATGACTTATGTATATATATCAAAAGGCAATTCAATAAATGCATTGGGTCCAAGTTTTTTAAGAATTAAATTATTATTGATGATAGCCAATGTACTTATTAATTTCTTTTAAGAAACGTTTGAGTATGACAAAGGAATTATTATTTTTAATGGCATAAAAAATATGTCAATTTGAGAATCTATCAACAATCATAAAATACTGTCATATCATGAGTTCTTAGAAATTATGAAATCAAATCCAAAACGAGGTCCTCCCAAGGTCAGCAAGGGACCAAGAGAGAAGTGTACTAACCAGGATTTTGTTTAATTATTTTGGTGAAATTACAAGTGAGATAATGGTTAATGAAAATTTCAAGATCTTTTTATATGGATGACAAAAAAACTCTAATTCTATCATTTTAATAGTTTTATTCTTTTCAAACTATCATGCTATAATCATAGAATGAAGCTTTGTGATCAAGAAATCTCGAAGAGATGATCTAGAGATATAAAGCTTATTTTCTCAAAAACATTGGTCATGAAGAATAGAAAATATATAAGTTAGAGTAAGAGAGATATCGAAGTGGTCTGATAAAGAATATGAAAGTTAAGGTAGATAGTATAATTATCTTATACTTTGAAAAAAGAAAATAGAAATTTATGATTTTAAAGAAGAGTAAAAAAATTAGTAATTCATGTGGTGTTTGGTTATTAGTGAAGTAAAATTTCAATCTTCCTTAACATATTTTATCAAGCAACTTAGAAGTGATTTTTCCATAAAGAAGTACCCAAAATGGTTTGGAAAGAGTTGTTATTTAGGACTATAGTATAAAGAGTGTAACGAAACGAAGAAGGCTTGAGGGATGATTTATAGAGAAGTCATGAAAGTTAGATCATTGCAATTTTTTTTTTTTTTTAAGTTATATCATTGCAATGTTAACTTTAAAATCATAATTTTGATCATTTAAGGTGTAAAATCAAAGGTAAACCAAATATTATTGAACCAAAGTCATCATTTTAATCAGTTGCTTAAGCGATATTTCATAAGTCAAATCATTGATAGTCATGAAGCGTATTAAAAAGATGATTAAACAAGATCTACATAAGATGTATAGAAAGGATTCTTTATTACAAAATGTTTATATATGAAAGATCATCACAAAACTTGAGAAGGAAATTACATATAATAAGAACAAAATAATATATCAACTTATAGGAGGATGACTCAATGAATAAGGTGAGTTTATAAACTAGTTGTAAAATGAAAATGTAGCGCCCCTCAACAAAGCATAGACCATTAGTTCAAGGATAACATCTTGAGAAATTGACCTATGAAAAGGTAAATATCTTAACAAAAAAGAGTCTTAACACTGAATTATTTCTTCTAAGGAGATGTAGTAAATTTCTCAATTAATATTTTGAATTTATCTTATAAGTCGTTTAGTTCTTGCATAATATCCTTTGTAACTTCACTTGAAAAATAGCAAGGTGACTAGATATGAAATCAAAGTGGCTCAAATTAATATTTCTAAGTTCACTAAACAAACGCTAATAGAATCTCATAGTAGTCTTCATCTTCTCAAGCTCAAGTCATCTTGAATAGTGAGTATCATTCTCTTCATTATATAAAATTATTTAAGTAGACTCTCAAGTCTACTAGCTCAATGGAACTAAAAAAAAATCAACTTAACATTTTGTGACTTTTAAATTGATATCTCACAATATTTTTTTAGTCTCAAATCATTGTTGTTTTCTTTAGTAGGCTCCTCATGCTTGACTTCCTTCTCTTGACCCTTTGAACTAGTGTCAACTTCAACATATTCACCACTTTCTCCAATTAATACCCTCAAGTAACTTAGAACTTGTTCCTTAATACTCGATGTAGTTATAGCATCTCTAAGAAGCTTCTATCAATTCATCTATGATGATTATGGCAAATAAGAGTTCCAATTAATATCCTTTTTGGGGAGAGTTGATCGGAGACCATCACTTCTTGTGGCTTATGTTGTCAACTTAGGTTTCATTTGGCATATATTTCTTACTGCTTTCCAAAGCAATTTTTCAGTACAAAAATTTATTAACAAAAAAAAATTTGCTTTGGAAAGTGATAAGAAAGTTACCTCAAGCTAAGCCTTAGTTTGATAATTTTTTTTTTTAAAAAAAAAAATTTTATCATGCTTTTCATGTGGTTTAGATTTTTTTTATCATCTTCAATGGCACAAATGAAAATAATCATCAATATATTTAGGCTTTGTTTGAGCCGCTTTTTTAATGCTTTAAAAAAAACATATTTAGTACAAAAATTTTCGGTTCAAATAATTTTTGCAATAAAAAGCTACATTAAAAACAGTAAAAAAAATCACCCCAAACGAAGCCTTAAGCTTTTCTTGTTCCATGAAGCTCTCTAACATCATTACAAAAACCTCTTTGTTTGCATTTTTTTCATATTTTTAATTTAAAAAAAATAAAGTTAGGTCTTTAAAAAAAAGTTAAAAGATTTTTATAAAATCAATAAATTTGCTGACTATTTGTCATATTAAGAGAATTGTAAATAACATGCCAAGATCAAGATCAACCAAATCTAATTAAGGAAGGTGATTAATTATATTCTCTTAATAAAAATACTTGTTATATTTATTATATTCTCAATGGCTATATAGACTCTGATTTTATATTAATCATTATAATTAATTATCCTAATCATGTTTTTATATTTTAAATCTTTGCGATTACATTCAAAACTCATATAATATAATGAATGAAGTCATATTCTGCCCAAAGAAAATTAATGAGTGTTGATTTGTCAAGTTGGAAACAGCATCTAACAAACTCCTCAAAATTCCTAAATGATAAGCTAACATTTTGTCGTTTTTTTTGGGAGTGATTTGGCTTCCTCCATTAAATTATTAAACCATTTAAGTATTGGATGTGATTGAAGTTATTTGAAATTATAGGGACCTAATTGAAAAAAAAATGAAATTAATAATAAAAACATGATAGAATATTCTAATACATTTTATATTAGAATGGGCTATTTTTACAACCCTTCATCTATTATCACAGGATAGAGTTAAATTATTAGATAAACATAACTAAATCATTAGATATTTAAAAAATATTATAAATGTTTAAAAGTTTGATTACACTATTTAGTATTTTAGTTGCATTTCTATAATAATTTAATTATATTGATAAAGAATAGATGATGCGTTAAGTTAGATATGTATCGTAAAAATAGCCACATCTTGATATGAAATATATCGGAATAATACAGATATTTATAGAATTAAAATGAAAATAGGGCAACCTATAAGTTTTTAAGATTTATTTACCTAATAATATTATTTATTTATCTATTTGATTTATGTTTCTTATTTCCAAGAATGGAGAGAAAGGGAGGTAGTGGATGATCAACCTTATAATAAATTAGATTGGATTGAAAGTTTTATGTAAATGCTTAAACTATTGATTGTTTCTTTCCAAAACTATTTCTTCAATTCACAGCTCATTGGTATTTTTTGAGTTTTTGAGTGGTTTACTATATGCAAAATCTATTTTAATTAAAATTGATGATGATCTTGATTATAATAGAGTATCTGCAAGGCGATTGTACTATTTTAATAGTTGTTGAATGCAAATTCTAAACTAGTATTGTTAAGTTGTGATACTGATCAATCATACAAATTAAGGCTTCGTTTGGGACGACTTTCTTCTGCTTCTTAAAGTAGCTTTTTAGTACAAAAATTAATTTTTTTGCAATAAAAAGCACCTTTAAGAAGCAGTAAGAAAGCCGTCCCAAACGAAACCTAAATTATCATAATTGGATCTGGTAGTATACCGTAAAATTCTCTCAAAAACACAAACATATTTCTACAAACCTACCTTAACCTCTATGGTAATTTTAAATAATAATCAATTTCAATGATTTGAAATAAGGGATTCCCAAATATTACATGGGAATTCACATGCAAATACCTATCCTATGATCCATCATAGTATTTCAAACAAGATAGATATATTCTTCCCCTTTTCTTTTAAGTAAATCTTCTAAGCTTTTAAGTGGTAGCCGGTTAAAATGCTCTCAATCCCGTTTGTTATCACTCTGATTCACATTTATGCAGAGATTGCATAGCACATATACTTAAAATTTTTTATAAGATCGTTGCTACCCAACACATATATCTAAAAAATAACTAATATGCCTCAAAATTTCTCATAGGCATCAGTCAACACCCAAACCTACTTTACAAAATTTAGAAGAATACTATGGAATGTTGTGAATGAAAATTATATGTCAAAATTGTTCATATTCTACTAGGCAAGCAACGTTTTCATCACCATTTTCTTATTAGGCAGCTGATAACTCTCATTTAATTTTTTTTATAATGTATGATATGCCGAACTCATAGTTCATTTACTTATCGAAGAACTCCCAACTTACTAATTATATTTGTCTAGGTTATCCAAAGTATTTTGTATTTTTATGCATAGGGTGTCAAAAGTTGACAAGACCCGAAGCCCGACCCAAAAAAATTCGGGTTCGGATCAACCCGTTTGTAAAACGGATCAGGTCTAGGTTTGGATTTTTGACCCGTCTGAAAAATGGGTCGAGCTCGGGTTGACCCAAAAAATCGAAGTTGTCCAGACTAACCCAAGTGATGACTCCATCTAGATCCCGCCTCCTCTGGCCAACCGCAAGAACCTTCATGGTCGACGGTCGACCCCGCCTCCTTCTGCCTACCACAGGACCCATATCCACGACAAACACGACCTAATGCCCTAGTTGGGTCAAACCGCCAAGCTCACCCACACTGCCAGTCCATCCTACTTGTAGAAGTGAAACTTCACCCACACTACCAGCCAGCCTCACTTACAGCCTCACAGCTTGCGTTCATCCAGGCCCTACACGGCTACGCAATCGCACCCTTGCGATTTAGCGACTGTACCCGTGAAAGGAAGGTGAAAATTTGGGTTCACAGGTCAACCCGGTAACCCGTGCAGATCTAGTCCGAGTTGAAAATCCTAATCCATTTAGTTAGACAAGTCGGGTTCGTGTCAACCCGTTTATGCCTGGGTCAACTCGGGTTGAACCCGAACCCAACCCGTTGACCCAAATTGACACCGCTAATGCATATTTATGAAGGATTTTATTAAGTGGCTCTTCTCTTGCTTAAATCAAAAGTATGTGCATTATACATATCACTAACATAAAATATAAAGATAAGGTGATGCATACATCATGTTGTAGTCATATAAGTGCAAAAACCATGTCAACCCCAAATATCAATAGTGATTAATTATAAATATTTAATAATTTTTTAATAAAAAGTAATTGTGAAGCCTAAAAAATCATAAAAACATTTGTGGAGATTAGGGCACAAAACTTCCCAGGGAGATGGTGCTAAGCGTCGACCTCCTCAAAATCATACTCAAGAGGATCGGAGTACAATGGTAGTAGAAGGAAGTATTTCTAGGGAAAAAAAATTAGCATAATTAACGCATGATCCCTAATGTTGTACTTTTTAAAAGTTTTGTCTTTTTTTACATTCATCTTATTTTGCATTTGTAATTTCTAATTAATTATTTATATTATCAAAAAGGTTTTGAAAATATTATATTAATATAAAAGTTGAATTAAAAAATGTATACTTAGGGTTGGTAGCAAGAATAACTGGTTACTTTGATTTACAACCATAGATTATTTCCATAAAAAATGACACTCTAATCATACTTGTGTGAATCATAGGATTTTGAGTATATTGAGGTTTAGATTGTAGATCTAATGTAGGTTTATCGGTTGGTGCATGCAATAATATACAATAGAGCTTAAAGGTTGTATCTTTAACTTAAAAATAATAGGTGTTATCTCTCCTAAAATGTATAGAATCTCTATCAAATAAGCATGAGCTTTCAAATTATATACATGCTACTTTCATTTGAAGAATATCACACCATATATTGTTCTCATTTCCCGCTATCTTATATGTATTAAACATCCAAATAAGATGGGTGATGAGATATCATTCAAGTAACTCACTGTGTATGGCTCTAGATGAGGTTTTGGTTTAATCTTATAGCTCTTAAAAGTGTGTTTAGATACTACATTCATGGAACTGCCCTTAGCAATAACAAATTTATATATTTTATTCCTAGATTCAATAATTATAGAGAAAATATTCCTTCTCCTATTGTTAGTACTTTTTATTATTAAAACCCTTATGGTGTTGAGTTAGGCCACTATAGGCTAACTGTCCTCATTAGATAGATAAATGGGTGTAATCACGTATTTCTTCCACCTTATCATCATCTCTCTCCTTTCTTCTTCAACCTCATCTAAAAATATGATCTTGGCCTTATTCTATTGTTGTATATGGTCTTTATTGAAACATGCTATGTTCTTAGTTTTAGAGCTTGATTCAAGTGTACTCCGACTAGGTTAGGAAGTGGAAGAAAGGGCATAGATCTAGCAGTAGACCTTTGCGTGGATGACATAAAGGATGAGTTTGGGCCTCTAGCTCTAAATGAAGATGCTTCTTTTGGAATAAAGCATAATGAAAAGCATCTTCTAAGGTTTGAAGATCATGTAACTCTACCTCATATATGATCTCACTCCTAAGACCAAAAAGGAATTTGTTAACTAATTATCACTCTTGATTTATGTAATTTTCCAAGTAATCAAATCCTTAAAAAGTTCATGTACTCTACCTCTTACATGCTTTCATACCTAAAGAGTCATAAGTTTTTCATGGAGCTCTTTGTCATTACTCCTTAAATAATACTTAGCCCTTATCATCTCGTTCATCTCAACCCATATAACTTGGTGTCTCCCTAACCTCATTTCCTTTACTAATACATTAATTCAATTGATTTTGGCTTGTCGACTTATAAGCTTCACCTTTGCAAAGGTGGATCTTTGGTAGTCATTTTTTATACTAATCAAAGAATTCTTCCATCTAGGTAAACCAATAAAGGAATTGGTTTGGTTCATAGACTCCATCATTTAGAGGGGCATCTTTTAACTTTCTTGATGGATTCAAGTAAGGTCTTTGGATTCCTATGGACAAGTTTTTCGTCTTTGAAAAATGGTCGCCCTAGGATTTTTCATAAAGTCTTCTACCATTGTTTCAATGACTATAGGGCTTGGTGCTAATGGATGAGTTTATATCCTAATACTTAGGTTCTGAATATAGGTGCTTAGGTTAACAATAAGCTCTTGAAGTATTTCAAAGTTTTCATTAGTTTGTAGGTTTTTTATTTGTAATTCATAAATACTACTATTGGTATTATCTAGATGATCATTGACTTTGGAGGCTAGGTTGAATGCTTATTATCATGATTTTAAAATGATTTTATAATTTTAAAATATGAAACACATCCTAACTTAACTAAAATAAATGAAAATGATTTTGGAAAGTAATTTTGAGCATTCCTTAAGGTAAATTTAAAAGTATAACTAATGAAAACAAAGCAATATAATTAGTTTAAGACAAAAGCCATAAGTGTTCAAACTAGGTTTTTCTATTTTAATTGGAAGCAATGGTAGGGCTTATGCACTTTTAATTAAAATAGCGGTAAAGTTTGATTGGTAGACCAACACTTCTTACAATCTATCTAGAACTAGAGATCAATCTTATACCTAATTGTTCTTTTTCTCCATAATTCTAATTCCCGAAAAATTATACTTTATTTGTAAGTGACAATGTTTACTCTAAATTTTGAGGGTTAAATAAGAATTGGGAAAGATTTGGTAGGTTTAATCTATTCTAAAAGTGATACTTGTTAGTTATATAAAAAATAGACTAAGGTTAGGAAATTGAGTGTGTTTTTCTATACATAAGGTAGAATTCAGAAAAAATCAATTGTAATAGTTTAAGGATATTCTCTAGATGAAATCTAGAAGGATATATATATTTTTGTGGAGTTTTGATTTTTTTTTTTTTTTTTACAATTTTTTGTTGAACTAAAAACCTATATAAAATTGGAACATCAATTCTTCTCAAGCATTTTGACAAGAATGACAACAACAAAATTTAGATTTACTAAACTATAGAGATTTATCAAGAGATCTAAAGATTTTAGTGGGCAAACACTTGTAGGAATAAAACCATCTTGGTTGGCTCTTATAATAGTGATTTGATTTTGATTTGATGGAGGAAAATTGAATTTGGATTTATATAAGATGGGTTACAAACATAAGAAGACACTTAAGAAGACATCAATGTAAAAAATAAATGCAAAAAAATAAACTCTACTCGCCGAAGTAGAGGTTCAAGAGGAAAATAGAACTATACTCACAATAGTAGAGATTCAAGAGAAAAATTAATGACACCAAATTTCTTGGAATTTTTTTTCCAAGATATGTTACAAAATGAATTCTCCATTTCATTCAAACAATATAGTTTTATACAACTAACACAAAGCCAAGAAACACATCTCTTGGCATTTAAACTTAAAATAAGGAGGGAAAGGAAGGAGGGAGAGGCCAGTTTGACTTGGTCCACATGCAACTAGCTAAAACCACCCAATACCTCTTGTTCACACTAGTATGGTTGTCCCTTTCTTCCTTAACCTATAATTAGAATTAACACATTAAGTAGTAGCAAAGAAAATGCATCATTATATAGCCCATGCATCTTACAAAACCATAAACATGAAAATGCATAACATGATGAAAATCTTCATAAATTTTTCATGGCTTAATCTTCATATACTCTTTCTCTTTCCCTAATGATAGAGCCATGTCCATTTACTACATCATTCTCCATGATGAGGGCTAGTGGCACATGGTGTTTTCTCCACTCTAAGCATAGGTGATCTTGTGATTCTAAGTGGCCTCACCTATAAAGGTGCTCTCTAATGTTCTAAGAAATATTAATTTCATGGTATAAAGGGTCTTCAATTAACTCTAAGATTTCTCGGATGACTCCTCTCACTTTCCTAACAATGAGATTATTCCTTTTTGATAATAGACTCTTTGGGGTGTCTAGATGTTGAGGGCACAATTCTTCAATTTTATTCCTTAATGTTCATGAGACTATTGGGGAGTTTTAGTAATTTATCCAGCATCTTCAATTATTGTATTCCTAGTGCATAGTAGAGTGGATCTTCTCACATCCCTTATGTTAGAGTAGATTCAATGATAATTGGATCTAGATCCTTCACATCTAGCATCTCACTCTAGAATCTTAGAATAAAATTATGAAGTGACTCACCAAGTTTTTTATGCATCTTTAAAAGGGAGTGTGAGTTCATCTATGGCCTCTTAGTACTCATTAACTAGGTAATGAACATCCTCCTGAATTTTATGAATAAGATGATCACTCCCACATGTAAGTGAGTGAACCAATAAAGCACCACCTTCTTGAGGTTTGTGAAGAATAGTTGAGACTTTAAAACATTATTGATGTCAACTAATGATGGCATCAATTCAAAGTTAGCGATTAGATCAACCAGGATAGTCCTGCCCCTATAGAACTCTAGGTTGGTTGTGTTAATTTATTTAGGTAGCCTTGCCTCAGCTATTTTCATAGAGAAAGCATTTGTCAACTCAATCTCTAGTTGTGGACCTCCGAAGGAGCACCGCTCGCGGGGGTTCGAATGCAGAGGGTACGGCCGCACTATCCCGTAGGACAAAACGATCGTAGGCCTCTACGCTCGACACGAACGGGTCGATGGGAGGGCAGATTGGATCGCGCATACGACTAACCATTGGGGATAGATGCTGTCGCCAGCACACCCCGATGGGTAGCAATATACACGACCTAGTCACGGGTTTCCCCCACCCGATCCGAGAGATCGAGTGGGGTAAAGTAGATTGCGGGGCCAAGTTTCCCACGGGCGCAAGCCCCCGTGGTTAATTACATCCCGGGCCGGAGCCCGAGAAAACTCTCGATTAAGGATCATACATTATCTTTTCCAAATTGGGATTGGCACATGGGTATAGACTAGGAAATCCTACTCAAAAGGAAGAAAGGTCCGAAGGGCTGAATCAAACATGCGTGGCTCAAACCAGCATTCGGAGGCTCTGGGGCACTAAACAGAAACTGGAGAAAATAAATCAAGCACTCGATCACATGCGTGAGAGAAAGATGGAGGTGGCGTCATCCTGTGACGCAGATAAGTAGGATTTAGGGTCCCTGAAAAGAAGGGGCCTACCTACTATTTAAGGCATACTACGAGACCGAATGTAGTATCCTCGACTCCTAAATCTAGGTTGGGATTAGTGCTCTACGCAACACTAATGCCCGTGTCCTAGCTAATGCAGTGCAAAACCTGGACTTATCCCGGCCTGGATTGGGGGAGCCAGCTAACCACCTAATCGATTTAAAACCATGCTGTCAAGCCAGTTATGAAAGATGGGTGGGTGGTACAGTTCTTTGGAAATAGGACCGACATCTAGAGAATTTCCTAAGTGGTCCTGGACTTATGTGGGTTAGATGCTCCTAGCTAATGCAATTAAATTTTAATTAAATTGATTTCTAATGCAATGCATGCTAGTTGAAATGTCAGCTCATGAATGCTATAGAACTTTAAAAACAGGCTTATAGAAAATAATTTTTTGAAAAGACTGGGTCTCCCTAGGTCCGGCACTTCATCCTCATAGGCCAGATTATCCGGACTCAACCCGCAGGCAGGGAGATGTCTTATAACAAGGAAAGAAGAATGCAATAATATGCATGCGACCCCGGACGATTCCGGCAATTCCCTAGGTTCGTTAAGTTTCTATATTATTTAGAACTTAAAATTTTAAGAATTAGTTATGAGTAGAAAAATTTTGTAGTCCTTAAAGAGCCTAACGAAAATCCAGGCGAAATCAAAGACGACATGCAAGAAACAAACCTAGAAAAAGCAGGCAATTTCTACTGCGCAATCAGGTAAACACATCAATATAAATCAAACTAATCAAGTAAATGTCCATAGACCAACTGCCCTTTAATTACAACCCAGGGTATGCAGAAAAGTAAAGTGGCCGGGCACCACTGCCAACAACCCGGATTTCTAAGCCTATGACAGACGCCAACAACTCTGAGTGGGATATTGGGTCTTCAATCTTTAGCTTTCTGGATATCTTCTCCTTGGACTTCTTGGATCTCTCCTCCTTGGACTCCTTGGATCTCTCCTCCTTAGACTCCTTGGATCCGTCGTGGCTTGAATATCCAAACGAAGAGACAATTCCCCCAGTATGGGGGTATTGCCTTTTCTCTTTGGATATCTAAAGCCATCCAGCTCGATCTTCCAAATGGAAGAAGACTCTCCCCTTAGGGATGCCTTCTTCTTTTAGAATCCGAGCTGGATAAGAATATCCCGACTCAAAAGTTGTTTTCACAACTCTTAACAATTATTACAAATTTTTACATTAATTGAAAGCAGTAAATCTAAGAATCCCTGCAAGGTTATCCTAATAAAAATCCCAAGCAGTTTATATAAAAATGAAAATGCTAACACCAGTGACCCTGTGCCAAGCCATGCTCTTAATTTTGAGGGCTAAGCAGCTCCATCTGTAGCAGTTATAATAATTTAATAATTTTAGCCCTCATTTCATTTTAGGGGGAGCTGAGCAAGCACCTGCATAAAACATTATTAGAAATTATTATGATGCTCCCCCCTTTTTATTAGCATTGAGCATGGCCACCTGCACGGAAGAACAGTATATATATAGCGCTCCTAACCTATGGGTAAGTCTAACGCTCATCACATCACAGAGTACAGAAAAAGTAAGCAAACACACCAACAATTTCAAACAGCATGCAATGAAATCCACGGAAAGCTCCGGCACACAGCAGAAAAGTAAATCCCAGCGGCCTAACCTAGCTCTAGAAGTGGTGCCCTAGCAAACAATTCTATGTGTGTGTAAGGCTAGTGTGGTTTGGATAGATCCTAAGTAGGATAGTTAGTTAAAGTTAGCTAGAGTTCAGGTTTGTTGGGGGTCTGAAAAGGGAATTTTGTTAAAGTTCAAATATTAGTGAATTAGGGTCCATTTTAATTATTTTAGTTTGTTGATCAATTTTAAGAGCTTAGGATAATGATATTTGAAGTTTAAGTTGCATTAGCCAATTTTGGAAAGTCCCGGGTCCTCCTAGGAACTAGACTAAAGGTCCAAAAAGTCACTATGGGAAAAAGACTAAGTCTGAGATTTCTAACATCTTAGGAAAATACTAGACCTTAATACGAGTAGTTAGACAGGTAGTAGGCTGAAATCGGAGTTTTCTAGGCAAAGTTATGAATTTTCTAAGTTTCGGGCCCTATCCTATAGACTAAGGTTGACCAAAAAGTTGACTTTCTAATCTAGGCCAATTTCTGGAAACCTAAAATTTTTAATAAATACTAGGCCCTAATTGGAGTCTAATGCAAGTGAGTTTACCTAATTTGGAGTTTTCTACAATTAGTTATGGATTTCTAAAGGTCGGGGTATTTATTGGAATTTTCTAAATTTCCTACTAAATAGCCTTTTTTATTGTTTTGCTCCAAATCAACTCCAAACTGATTGGAATCACTCCCAAAGGTCAGGGATGACCAGAAAAAGTGTTCCCAAGTATTTGGAGAAGATTTGGGATTTTTATTAATTTTTAACGATTTATTAGGGGCAAAACGGTAAATTCCACCTATGGTCAAATTAGGGGTCAACCTGAGGTCAAACTAGGGAGCCCTATTTATCTAAGGTCAGGGATCAGATTCTGGTCAGTTTGAGGTATTATGGGTA
>NW_021319692.1:20207-186644 GCF_001605985.2 Dendrobium catenatum | reverse complement strand
TCTCTCAAGTGTGTGTGTGTAGGGTTACTTAGCATCAGTCTCTTTGACCATTACAAGTAGACTCAAGAATTGAAAAACAAAAGTACAGACTGACTCAACCCTAAACCTACGCAATCCTGAACTGACTTTGTCTTGTTCGTCCGATCTTCGATTCTTGAAAACTTAGAAGCAACAAGCATTCCAAGAGAAATCGTGTTTGTCAATCATCAAAACATAAGCCATGAAAATAGATTTGCAACAAACTCATATCCAAACCTACTTGAGGAGCATAAGCACTTATAATATTAACAATCTTAGCATCAATAATAATTTTTACAGTTATAATTCTATCTCAAATCCTATTAATTTTTATAACATTATCTTTCAAACTCATATCTATAATAACACCTACACCATTTATAGTATTACTCCTACCTGAATACCAAAATTTAAATCCTAAACTATCAATCTCATTAGCCTTCTCTCTAACCCATTTAGTTTTATGAATGCACATAATATTTAACTTTCTATGAATCATAATATATATTACTTATATTAAATTTCCTATAAGGAAACCTATATTCCAAGTTCCTATCTTAATTTTAGTTTCATGAACTAGCTTATTTTCTCACATCTGTCCTTGATATGGGAACCCTTGCCTATTTAACACTACACCCAGGTACTGGGGCAGCGGCCCTTACACACTTTCATTATATTCAGGTCATACAACGCGTCACTTCTAGGGGACGCCCTAGTATTAACATAAATTCTTAAAGGATTTATGTCATTATTATTTGACAAGTTTTGCACTAACTGTTGACTACCTAATGCAATCCTCCACTTTTCTCATCCAGGACTTAGGATATGGTAATGACAGTGTTAATCCATGGAATATTTAAAATATTTTTTATTGATTTTAAAAAACAATAAAGGTATTTTTAAATTTTACAAAATTTCCATTTTTATACAATAAAACATTTATTAATCATAATAATTGAATTTAAGTTAACTTTTAAGCTCATTTTTACGAAATAATAATTAAAAATATATTTAGTTGTTATTATTCTTGTGATTAGAAAATGATGACACAAACTTAAACTTTAATGAACTAATTTTATAAGATCAAATTAAAATTGTTGCAGGCTAGAATATATGCAGCGATAGAGTTATAATTTTTCGTCTCAATTTTGTATGGATATCCAGCACACAAACAGATGAGAAATAAAATATCTGGATTTTTACATGAAAAATCCTGAAAAGGGAAAAACCACAGGGCCATGCCTAGTTGAAAGAATTCCACCAATGTTTGCTTAAGTTTCAAGAGGCTGACTTGTCCCTAAAATTTTGGACAATCAGATTAAAATAATCAACTCTTAGGTTGAAATTCAATTGCAAACGGATATCAGAATGCTAGCGTTAGTTGTCAATCAGATAAAAAACTGGTGTTCGTCAGTAGTCAAACAGAGTTCTAGCGTCACTAAGAAGTCGGGAGGAACTCTGGTGTCACTTGGAGGTCGGATGGAACTCCAATATCACTTCAAAGTCGGGAGGAACTCCGACGTCACTAGGAGGTCGGACGGAGCTCCGACGCCACTTGATGGTCTGGCGGAACTCCGATGTCACTTGGAGTTTGGGTGGAACTCTGGTAGTGGTCGATGAGGAGCTTCTTCATTCTCTTCCTTCTTTCTCTTCTCTTCTTGCTTGGGTCCCCTCTTAAGAGAAATGATGGGCTATTTATAGTTTTCTGTGAGTGGCATGATCAGTAAATAGGAGGAAACTTAGGGATAAGTTGGGAGTGAATTGAATGGACGACCGATATTGAGTCCCTTGATTGTGAATCGTTTATTAGGCATTTGAAGGCTCTAATGATATTAGAATTCAAAGATCTTGAGCTCATTGGATTTATCTCGTCGAGCCGCTTGATTCGACTATAAGCATGTCATATTTGGAAAATGTTTGGAAATCCAAATTATGGATTGAACTTTCCAAATATGCTTCAGGTCTTTGATTTGGACTAGTTTGGGCTTGGATTGAGTTGAATTTAGTGTTGTTGGGTTTGTATTTCTGAGGCGCTCAGTTCAACTATAAGTTTGCGGAAATCGAAGTTCAGATGGTCCAAGATTTAATTTTTAAAGCTTCCAACCTGATTTTGTCTCGAGATTCGTGTCGGAACAAGATAACTTTTTGAAGATATATCAAAGTTAAAAAAAATTTTTAATATTGAAATCTATTAAAAAATAAATTCACTTATATATTTTAAATATTATTGTAATTTTTTATAATATTTTGGAGTCTATCTAAATTATAATTTTCATTAATGATTATTAACTTAAAACTATCATATTATTAAATTGATAATTATTGCTTATAATAGTAGCCATCAGTTGACTGTATCGCCATTACATTCTAAATATTTTACCAAACGGATTGATATATAATTTCATATTGTTCTTATATGTTCATTAACTATTGAAATTATTAATTATCTAATTTAATTATTTAAACGTTTTAAATAGTTCCATAAATTTTATAATCCTTAATCCTGCAGCAATTCCCTTCATTCCACAGTTCAATTCTCTGTACACGCCATTAATGAAATTTCATTTATTTAAATGAAATGGGATTCTAGTCAAATTCCAACTTCATAGAAATTTGTAACGGTCATTTTAACGGCTCTATTATTTCATTGATTTCCAACGTTGAATCCAATATTTCTTTTTTTTTTTTCAGTTTTTTACTATTTTTTTTTAATATTGCATAAAAGCTATCTTAAATGAAATTTAAGGTTTCATTATTTTTTAAAGTAGCTTTTTAGTATAAAAATTTATAATTCAAAATTTTTTTATGCTAAAAGCCTAAAACGTTGGTTTTTTAAAAATAGTAAGAAAGCTATCTCAAACTAAGCATAGGATGATGGCTTCATTTGAAATAGCTTTTTTTGCTATTTTTTAGAATAAATTTTTAGTTCTTTTTTAATTAATTTTTTTTAGTGAATATAAAAAAGTAAGAATACTGTCACAAGAGAAACTACTTCCTAACTTCTTTTTAAAGCTATTTTTAAACTTTTTTTTTTAATTAGAAATTTTTGTACTAAAAAGTTGCTAAAAAACATTAAAAAGTTATCCGAAAAGAAGCGCAAGACTTTATTTGGTAATACTTTTTTACCATTTTGTAAAGCTAATGGAGAGAGCATAACTTTTTAAAATTTTAGTAGAAAGCAATATCCTGGAATAATTTTTTTTTTTGAAACCACCAAAAAAGTAGTGGTCAAACATAAATTATTGTTGTGATATGAAAAACAAGTAGTAAGAAAACTATCTCGTTTGAGATAACATTTGACAACTATTTTTTACCTGCTTTAAAAAAAAAATATAATAAAAAGTTATTGTAAAAAAATTAAAAAAATTATTTCGAATGAAGCCTAATTTAATTAATTTTTAGTTTAATTTGAATCTATGAAATTCTCAAAATTTCACATAATTATCCAATAAAATCATCCATGAAAATATCTCGAAATATTCTCTCTTGAATTATCCTATTAAAAAATTAATTAATTTTTGGCAAAATTAAAACCTAAGCAAAATTTCTTCAAATTTAATTTCATATAGCACCACATCATTTGCCAGCATTTTTGAAATTGATCGAGTATTCTTTAATAAACTTGATGGATTTAAGCCTACATGAATTCTTCCAATTAATAAACTTAATAGATTTATGGAGCTGGGCTTCCATTAAATTCTGAGGTTTTGGCTACTAAGAACTTAGTTGTTAGTTTAAAAGCCCAAGATTGTGTATTTGGCTATGAACTTGTCAATCGATAACTTGTATGGCTTGCTTTCATGAATGTAATCACATATTCCTATGGGGCTATTTGGTTTACTATAAAATGTGTGTAATGTAAATATTAGTGTTTGGTTCAAAGTAAAAAGGATGTTGAGTAAAATTTTGAAGTAAAAATAATTCACTATTTAGTTCAAATTTAATGTATTTGAAATTTTTTCAATTTAGGCGATTTTCAAATACCCCCAAAACTTCCTGCTGGCCGCCACCTTTGTCGCCAGCCACCGCCACCAGCTGCTAGCAACCACCGCCAGCCACCACCAACCTCAACCTGCCACCGCAGGCCACCCTTGGCAAGCCACTGCAGACAATCGCCAGGCACTGCGGGCCTCCCCGACTATTGTGACCACTGCCAGCCATCGCCGACCACCAATGGTTGCCAGCTAACAACCACCCTCGACCACCGCAACCTACCGAACATTGCCGGCCAACCCCGACAACAGTCAATCACCGCCAACTACCTCCATTTTGAATATATTGCATTCAATTCACTTCATTCCAAACAAAATAAAAATAAAAAAAATTGCATTTATTTTAATATCATTCTAACAACTCCAAAGTATCTCAAATGTATTGTATTCCTTTATTATCCAACCAAATAAACCCTATAACTTTCCTCTTTCTTGCTTTACAAAAAATAAGGATTGATAAGTCTTTAAGATATACAAAGATTTTCTTTATGTAGAAAATTAGGATATAAGGAGAAATGAAACTCTTTAAAAGAGTTTGATGCTTCATAAAAAATTCACTTGATCAAATATGAATCTCAACGTAAATTGAAGTTAAAAACTTCTAAAATTACATTCAATATCATATGAACTCCAATTTCAAAAACATTATGCTAGAACTAAATGACTAGACAATATAAACTAAGCAATAATAAAAGTGATATGATTTGACTCCAAATTAGCTAAAATCATAACTGAAAATTATATATATATTAATTAGATGACAAAATGGTCACAAAATATTACATACTTATAATCAAATAAAGTGTATCAATGAGAGAAATATGATGAACCCAAGATTATTCAATTCTCATATCGTTGAAGCACTTAAATACTTAATAACCTATCTATGAATAAGAAAATCAATATGGGTTGCTTGATAGAGTGTTTTGGAAATGTTTACTAGATTTACCAAAATTTTACTATAAAAAGCTATAAATACATCCTCGTTCTCTATAGAAAGGGTATCTAAATTACATGATGACTAGGAGACAACTCATATATTTGAAGAATCATAGAGCTTTTCTTAGCCATAATTGTTGAATTATCATAACCTAACTAACACCACCTAATAATCACTAACTGACCACCATCAAATCTTGTCGCCCGGCCTCACCATTAGACCACTATCGCTTGACTTTTATTATTGAATTGCTACTATTCGACCACAATTATTGGACCTATGCCACACAACTAATAACCCCAATCACCAAGGCCTAGTACAATCTCTAGACTACCATCACCCAATTATAGTCTCCTACCACCCTTGCCTAACTATGATCTCCTCCTGAACCAATGTCATTGGATATAGCCTCTAAACCACTATAACCTAACAATAATCTTCTGACTACTATCGTTCAACTATAATTTACTAACCACCATTTCCTTACCATTATTGCACAGTAATGGTCTTCTAAAAACTATCTCTTGATTCTAATTTACTGACATTCGACACCAGACAATTATCACATAACTATGATCTCTCGACCATCGTCGTTTGATTATGGTATCCCAACCGATGTCACTAGAAAATAATCTCATGAACACCATTGCTTAACTACAGTGTCCCAACCATCGTTGAAAATCTATTATAGCTCAAATATAATAGGTTAACCACCATTCTTAAAATATCATCGACCAACTATAGTCTCTTAACCATTAATACTAAACTATTGTCTGCTGGCCACACTAACCCCTACCAACTTTATTACCCTCCATCACCACCAACATCATTACATGTCATCGCATATAAGGTTGATGCAAATCAATATCATAAAATTTTCATGCCTATCAACTTCACTCAATATGCCCAATAGAGTCAATGCATTAAATTGCTTATTAAGTCAATGCATGGTGTCAACATAAATATTGATGCTTATCAACTACATAACTAATCATCACCAATAATGTTGACACATGCCACTGACTATAATGCTACTGTATGTTGTTGACATAAATGTTGATACTAGCTAGCTTCAACACTAACTAGCACCAATGATATTTATGCATGCCATTGCAATAAAATTTATTTAAACTGTCCATGCCAACTATAATTTTTGATGTTATAATCAATATTTATAATGGAATTTTTGGTTTCTAGCTTACTCCTTTTTAAGTCTAATAACAAAACAATATACAAATAATCCCTTAATGATAACTCAAATGCCACAAGGCTCTTCCAACTTTCACCATGAAATTAATTCTCAATAATTTATGTCTATTATATTTTATCAATGCTTCCCCCATTCATAGGGGTGGGTATAAGTTATAAACAATGATATCTACAAATAAAATCATATCAACCTGGCCACTTCCCATATATTCTTCCTTCCTTGAGTTTTTCAAGTAAAAGTTCAGGTATCTCTCATAATTTTATTTTATCTATTTGTGTGCTAGATTTTCATATAAAGCTAAGCCATTAAACATTCTCTATCTCTATAAATTTTTAGCATATAATAATTAAGTGTCATCTATGGGAAATGTTTCTAGGCTAGGGGCATATTTTTCTATAATCATGAAAAACATTCATATCAAAGTCGAGGGCATGATTGTAATAAGGCTATATCTTTGTAATTTATTATTTTTTGAGTATTGAAAGAAGTAAGCCATGACTAGGGGCAACCTTGATTATAATGTTAAAAGGATAAGACATTTGGAATTTTTTGATATGAAAAATCCTTTCTAAAACATTTACTTTTGCTTCAATTCCTTGGGAAGTACATTAGGTATTGGGAGAAAACCTTTCTATAAGCTACAGGGGTTGTTCATGATAATATCTTAGAATAATTGTAGATGAACAAGTCCTTTCATCCAATATTTTTTCCATGAATCCTAGGAAAACTTACTAATAATGATCTTTTTAAAATGCTTCTTGCAAATATATAAAATTTTATAAGATAGTTTCAAGCAAATTTTAAATTTTAGACGTACTATCTCTAACTAAATTTTTACTCCTTGAACATGGTCATAGTCATGACAATAAAATGGCAGTACTTATCTAAAGACAAGTGTAGATTTGCCTATTATTTGGGATAAACATGGTATGTATTCCATCCTAATCAAGGTACAACTAGTCACATGAAAAATTAAATCAATTTCTTCCAAACAAGGAACATTATTATCTGGTAAGCGTAAAATGTTATATTTTATGTATTAATTTATCAGTAAAAATGTGTTATTTTAGTTATATTTATGTAGAAAAATACATAAAATGAGAAAATTTTCCAGTACTGGTATAGCACCGTAGCGTCGCCACGACGCCATCATTGAAACCGTCAGAGCTCCAAAATGTATACATGGCGCCGCCCAGTCTTTATCTGGATAGCGCTGGAGGAGTTAGCACTTCAAAGCCTAGTCTCTATCTGCAGCACCGAAGAAGTAAGTGACTCAATCCCAATCTCTATATGTATAATGTCGTGACACCAAAAGTTAGCGCCACCAAGCCAAGAAAGTTCCACATGGACGCTATAGTGCTCAATCTTCAACAGAGCCAGAACATTACAATTGAAACTATTCAGTACACATTCTGCTAGCATAACGATGTTTCGATTCATTAAATAACAGGTCCATATTAGCAAGTGCCCAGCGGAGGAAACCCTTCAGTGTTGTGACATTAGTTCATTTTATGGGCACGTCTGCACAAGTGTCTCGAGTGTCGCGGCTTTAGAATCAATTTTTTTTGTGTTTTTTCTATAAATAACACATTTGTAATATTTGTAAGAGAGTTCATTCATTTAGTAAAAGTCAGACTTCATAGTGACTCTCTGAAATTTTCTTAGGAGTGACAACTTAGGAAATTCATGGAATATTGGATCCACTTCATTAGAGTGTTTGGTCAATGTTTGTGGAAGTAATTCTGTAACTTTAAGGAGGAGTGTAGAGAAGATTGTTGAACCATCCGATGATATCTTATCTTATGTACTTCTTTTCTCTTTTTTTTTGTAATTAATGAAAATAAGTTTGTTTCATCTATTCTTTATATCTAGCTAAATTCTCTAGTTTTGGATTAATGGTGTAAATTAAATATAAAGTATTAATAACTTCTCTTAATCTTTAAAGTGATGATATAATATTCTTAATATAACTGGTCTTTATTTAGTGCATATAGTGGCCATATGTGTTGTTAATATCAGGTATAATGTGGAGCCTTTGACTATGACAGCAGGAACAACCAGGTATGTTGGATTGGTATGATGCAAGTATAGGCATAGTGCTTGTAATCTATCAAATTTATAAAGATGGATTGTCTTGAGGGGGTAATTAATAATACATTCTTTACTTACTCTTTTAAGATTTTCATAGGGTAATAGACTATAAGAGTTTATAATAGTATTGAGAGTGGAATGAGTTATGCCCTTCCTTTGTCTCTTCACATTTGACTTAGCAGTCGATGATGCATATGCTCTAAATAACATCATACATTAAAAGGAGAATCATTAGGAAACATATCAATTTACATTTCATCAATCCAATATATTTTAATCATATAAGTATATCCATTATTTTGATATTAATTTTTATAAAAGTGATTGAATATCCACAAACCTTAGTTTTATTTAGTATGATAATTGTTGTAATTGTAGTAGATAGTATTAGTATTTGCAAGTAAACATTCTTCCTCGTGGATTTGATACTCTACTCTATTATTATATTACTCTATTCAGCATGTATACTTGCGTATAATAAGTGAGATTTTTATAATTTTTGTAATTAATGAAAATAAATTTTCTTAGGAGTGACAACTAAGGAAATTCAGGGAACACTATATCCACTTTATTAGAATATTTGGTTAGTATTTATAGAAGTAATTCTGTAATTTTAAAGAGAAGGGTAGAGGAGATTGTTGAACCATTCAGTGATATCTTTTTTTATGTACTTCCTTTTTTTTTGTAATTAATGAAAATAAAATTGCTTAATTTATTCTTCATGTCTAGCTAAACTCTCTAGTTTTGGATTGATAATGTAAATTAAATATATAGTTCTAATGATTTCTATTAATCTTTAAAGTTATGATATGATGTTTTTAAATATACAAAGTTTTCATTTAATTCATATAGTGACTATTTGTGTAGTTGATATCATGTGCAATGTGGAGCTTAGAACTAGGAAAGCAGGCACAACCATGTTATTAGATTGGTATGATGCAAATATAAGCATAGTGGATGGATTTTCATGAGGGGGTAATCAATAATACATGCTTTACTTACTCTTCTAGGCATTTCATACTGTGAAAGACTATAAGAGTTTATAGTGGTATTGAGAGTGGAATGAGTTAGGCCATTCCTTTGTCTCTTCAAGCTTGACTTAGTGATCAATTATGCATATGTTCTAACATCACATTAAAAAGAGATTTATTAAGAAACATGCTAATTTATATTTCACCAATCCAAAAATTTTTATTCATATAAGTGTATCCAATATTTTGATATTGATTTTTACAAAAGTGATTGAATCTCCACCAACCCTTATTTTTATTTAATAGGGTAATTGTTGACATTATAGTAGACAATATTAGTGTTTCCAAGTAAACATTCTTCATCGTGGGATCGATACTCTACTCTATCACTATATTATTTGATTCGACATGTATACTTACATATATTAAGTGGGGTTTTTATATTTTTTATATCAAAGAAAATTTAAACATTATTTAGAAATTGATAGAGTCCTAAATCATATTCACGATTATACAGGTTACTCCACCACCATAAGAGCCCATCAACAGTGAATATAGTAGCTTCCTAATCATCATCTATTCCTATGTGTTGGGATCCTTCGTGTGAACCTTGTCATGCTAAGCAATCACCTCTTTAACTTGCTCACCCACTGCAATATTGTCCTATGTTATTGAGGGCCCGGTGAATTGAGCCTCGTATGTAAGAGGCACCCCTTTGATTAGTTATGAGGGATCAATAATAGAAAGTTTATTTTAAAAAACTTAGAAGAATTACAATAAGTCTATCATACAAGGTGGTTGTCTTTGTATATAGCCCAAAATCCCACTATGTCAAAGCATGCACTTTAAACTCACTTAGCAAATGTCCCAATAACTCACTTGAGAAAACACATATCATTGGCTCATTTATAGGTGACACCCATCCACCTATTAAAAATTACCATAAATATTTAAGATAATTTTTCATCTTAACTTCTTTGAATGAAGTTTCTAGCTTGGATCTAAGTGAGTTCACCACAACCTCAGTATAGGCCACCTCCTTAGTATGTGTTGCCACCATTGGTTTAACTAAGGGTACCCATCTTGGTATTCTTAGATTTAGTGACATGTCCTCAAAATTATAGGAAAAGTTCACTCTCTTAGGACTTATTGTGTTGCCACCTACAAAGGCGAGTTTAGTAGATCCTACTATCTTAGTCGATAGAGTGAAAACCACCTTTTACACCCAAGGCTCAATTTTTACTCTCTTCGATGGGGAAGAGGAGATGGGCTTAGTAGACTACTACATGGTTTTGGTACACCTTTTTGACCTCTCTACTTGATAAGGGTTTCTTGCCCTTCATTATATATTGTTATCTTTACTAAGTAAAAAATATCTTTCCTTATTTTATGCTAGATGAGGCTAACTTGGCATGATCTATTTTTATCACATTCACAAGTCTCTATAACACTATTTAGATGCTCAAATGAGTAACAAATTTCAGCATGGAACCGCTTCTTATAAAGATCCGACATAAGTGGCATCACATGACCACCATTATGGAAAATTTATGCAATAACTGAGGCTATAATAAAACATGTAAGTAACTTTATATTTAATCTCATGTAATCATTTGGTAGCCCTCTTTAATGCACCTATTAATTCACTTGTCCTTTTTGTCACTTGCACTCCAAAGTGTCAAGTGAATTGGAGAACTCAATGTATATTTGCACATACCATTTTTGGAATTTAGTAGGTAGACGACGGGCCTTATTAGAAGACCTCACACTTTAACAAAGGAGCTCACCCTAAAGATCACAAGAAGTGGCTCAAAATGTAGTCACCTCCCACATAGACAATCAAGAGCCCTCATAGGTTAGCTCACTGCCTACCTCTATGAAGGATTAATTGTTAACATTACTTGCAATTGTACCCACCTCAATATACCATTAATCATTCTCACCACTTCAACTACGAGAAAGGAACCTACTCAAGAGACCATTTGCTTTCCTTATTATAGTCAGGAGGTCATGGAGCTTATTTACCTTGCAATTTAAACTTACTCGCCCCTTTCGACAAGGCTATACGAGGCTCCAACATTGGTCACTAGTGATTTTAGGGTGCCAACCACCTTAACTTTCTCTATTCAGAACTCATTAGTGGCTCACCTATGCCTACTTACCCATACATAGTTGGCACTACTATAATAACTTTATGATAGACAAATTTAAATTCAAGGAATTCTCCTATATACTCAACTAGAGTGTGATGTGAGTCAAATTTAGTCTATATTAAGAGTCATAAAGTCATATAATTTTTTATTCATTTTATTGAAGAAGCCTTTCGTGTAGTAAATCTGTACAAATAAATAGTGAAGAGGAACATTTAAGATATTTTGGCATCTTCAACATCTCTTCTATTCTTGAGCACTTAAACTATATACATTGGAGTTAATTGGACTTCCTATAGAGCTTTTTTTTCATTTTTTTCTCTCCATCATCATATATGTTTTCAGGTCATACTCTCAGAGCAAGCTTGCTAGTAAGGTCAGATAACACAAGAGATAAATTTGGATCAAAGAGTTAAGGTTTAAATCCCATTTTATAAATTAAAAAAATATATCTTGCATTTGTATACAAATACAAACTTTATGATTTTAAAAGCATATAGATGGTTTTAGTTGGCAATTATTTCTAGGCAATATAATAAGATTAGGTGTCAAGCTTAGTTTGCCTTTAATAAGATTTCAAGTTTTTAGTCACTTGCATGTGTTAGAATTTGGTTTGAGTTTCTACTATGATGGTTTTTCTCATCTTTGATCCATGACTCGAGGTTGATGTTTATCATTCTTATTCCTTCTCCTTTAGCCTTGATTTAGCCTTGATTCATATGGCTTTCTATTGTGACATATATATTTTATTTTGCGTCAATAAAATTGTGTAATTAGAACCCATGTATTTAAAAAATATAAGTTTTTATTAGATCAAATCAAATATATTAATTTGTTTTTGTATTTTTTATAATACAGTTTACATGCCTTAAAATGGGAATCAATTCACATTACGAGATTTGAAAATCCATAATTTGGGTGGTTTCCAAATTAAGGAAAAATAATAATTTTTGGGCAATTTAGAACTCTCATTATTTTATATTCTCAAAAACTAATGTAGATTAAGTAATACAATATGTATACTTGTATATGTATTTTTAGGTATCTAGCAAATAATCGTGGGTTCATGAAAAAATGAACTTTCATCTGGCGGGCCCCACGAAGGAGCTTATCCAATGACCATCATATCCCACTCGCATAGAAACATCGTCGAAGTTGCCCTCCACGGGGGAAAATCAAGGCTTCTTGTAGATCACACGACATGCTACTCACCTTGACAAACTGTGCATCGAATTTGATCGCCATCACCCACAGTGGTGTGCCATCATTCACACACGTTACCTCAACTTCAAAAAAGCACCTACTCTAGGAGATCTTAGCTTTTCCTACCACGATCATTTGATCATTGAGATTGCCTTCCCCACAATATTAGTTCACTCTTCTTTTGTTTCTAGGCGATCCAAGGCTCGAGCATTGGTTGCTGATGACTTCAAGGGTCCCACCAACCACATGCACCTCTTGCTTGGTACTCTCTTAATACTTAATGGACATGCCTATGTACACTAGACACAATTAAACTCACTCATAGATAGATCATCAGATCCATATAGATCTATTCTCTTTCCAGCCAGTCAGAGGATGACATATGTTTATTGCGAGTGTTAAATGTTATTTTTTTTCTTTTTCTGTGTATATATAGTATTTTATGTAGCCCTCGAATATTGGATCCCAATAAATAAAAGTGAAGAGTATTATTTAGGATCTTTTGAATTTTTGAACTTTTGGCATCTTGAGCATGTGTATTACATATCTTTGATAGTGGATTCTTCTCTCCATTCTCACATATGTTTAGGATCAAGTATAATTTGCGAACAAATATGAATATAACACAATACACTCATAATTGAATAAAAATATTTTCTTGAAATATATAATTGAAAAGCTTTTTTATTTATCATTAATTATACATTTTATCTTTTTATTTTAATATATTAGACCCATAGATTTTAAAACTCAAATCGGATTGACACAAATAGCGGTTTAAAAATAATAATAAATATTAAAATATTTAATAAAATTTAAATATTAAAATGTTTAAAATAATTAATAATATTTACAAAAATCTTGCTGAGGTTCGTAAGCTGGCTTGAGCTCGTTTACAGTGGGATGAGCTTGAATTCGAACAGACTTTTTGACTGATAAATCGAGCTCGATAAGATCACTACTCGCCTCATTTACATCCTTAAAAATAAGTATGAAAAATATTGATACCCTCCTAACCCTTGCACATCTTCGCCGAACGAGCTCTGTGCAACTCGGCCGCTCCTTCGGTTTCACACCCTACTTGAGTTGTCCACAATCACATTTTCAAAGTTTTGAAATCTCTCCGGCAGCAATAAATAAATAAATTAATTAAATCGATAAATAGACATCCCTCTCTTTTCAGCTTATTTTAATCACCGGAGTTGTTCTCCGTCGTTTGCATTTTATTTCTCTAATACTCTCTCGAATACCCTGACGACGCAATCTTCCTTCTCCCTGCCCGATCGACGGGCATCTCGTCGGCACAGCTTCTTGCCGGTGACTTGTACTGATTTGGAGAGGGAGAGGGAGAGACGATGAAAGCAGCAACGACGGCGGCGGGAGGGAGGCAGATGCAGCGATCAGGACATCATCATCAGCGCCAGTACTCGGACCAGTTTCTCTTCGAGTCTCACTCCTCCAATACTGGCGGAGGCGGTGGGAAGTGGATGCATAGCCTTCCAACCTCCGGCTTAAATGTGCCACAGCAGGTGCAGGGTTTTTGATATTAGGGAAATGAAAAGTTACATGGAGTTTTTTTGCTTATTTTCTGGTTTTGCTCGATCGTTGGGTTTTTTTTATAGGTGGAGTACTCGAGAATGCTGCGGAGAGCGCAGAGGGGGGTGAGCGGCGAGTTCCTGCTATCCACGGAGCCCTTAACGCCGCCAATAAGCTCGAGGCCATCGAGCCAGAGGAAGGCCAGCGGCGATGTTTCTCCGAGCGAGCTAAGCCCTGGGATTTTGGATCTTCATTCTTTTGACACCGAGCTCCTCTCAGATGTAGGAAAAATTATTACGTGCGGAGTTAGGTGTAGGAAAAATTTAATTATCTTTTATGATTTATTATAACGAAATGCACTGCAAACTGTACCTCATTATTTTTATTGCATTCAAAATTTATTTGAAGATTTAATAATTTGAGGATATTATACCCGAGCAAGCTTCAAATTCCAGCTTGGTTAAATCGGCAATTTTTAATACTTAAGGTGATTGCCGTGTTGGTAGATACGGGCTTCTGGACTCTATGATTCCCCAACCCCATTTGGCAACGCGCGAGGCCGAGGCATTGATGAGTCAGAGCCAAGCTTTTCTGGGAACAATCAGATAGGGAAGGCTAGTTTCATTCCAGAAAATGATCTTTCAACGAGTTTTGCTGCAGACAAGGATAAATTAGGTTCTGTTGCCAAGATTAAAGTAGTGGTGCGTTTTTCTAAGATTTCCATTTTCCTTAGTCTAAGTTTTTATCCTCTGTCAATATTTGTTTCATATTGCTGAATGGCTTAACACTTGTCTCTGTTTGCTTGCTTCCTGCTAACAGGCAAATTTTATAACATTTTCTAGTGCTGATATGGATTCATGGAGTTCATTTTGTCATATGTATATGTATCTTGTCATTTGATAGAGTGTAGTAGTCTTGGTTTTTTCTATGGAGTTCAATTGAACCATAAAATAGATTGTGAAAAATGTAATAGATAGGAAAGGTTTTATGCTTTTACTGTGTGTAACGAATGTAATGATTGTTGGTGAAGGTGCGAAAGAGGCCTCTAAACAAAAAGGAAAAAGCAAAGAAAGAGGAAGACATTATTACAATTGACCACAACAGAAAATTTCTGACAGTTCATGAGACCAAACTGAAGGTGTGACAACTTTTAAATTTGTTTTTGTTTTTTGTTTTTTTTTCCTGATTTTACCTTTCTGTTTGTTATGATTGAACTGTATGGCCTTATATTTTTTAAACTTCCTTTTCATGCTGATAAACTGCTAACTTCCTGTTATTTTCCGTGCTTAGTTATAGATAGAGATGCATATTTTAATGTGCAGGCATTGCCTTAATCTTTAAATTTGATAAGCCCTGTTACTTGCCTAACTCAAAATGAAACAGCTACCATCGACATGCAATTTCTTAGAAATCATTGTAGGCACTCTTCTTAGGGGTCATTAATAAAAATAATCTTCCAGAAGTTTCATTATGCAGGCTTTATAGAGAATTCAATCCTTGATATAGACAATGAACTGTTTATTTTAGGCTGCAGACCACTTGAAATTTCTTAGTTCTGATATCTTTTTCTCCCGAATGTGAAATCAGTTATCTTACAGAAAACTACTGTGAAGTAGTGGAGTTTATACTATTTGCATGCACTAGTCAGGTTATTGGGGTTTTCAATATTTTTTTTTTGGTATCGCTGAAGTCCACAATGTATGCAAATTTTCATAAATGATTAAGGAAACTAGAGCTGTTTGAATGCTAAGATGATTGGTGACTGATTCTCTACATTTTATAATATGATTTTATGTTTTTAAAATATGGGTTACTAATAGCATTTAAACATTTATCTATAAGCTAATACTTAAGACTGGAGGATCATGTTTAGGAAACTAATATAACTGGAAAATGTGATTTTGAGGTCAATTGTTCCCTCAATCTTAATTGCTAGCTCATATAGCTGGTAAACTAACAAAAGGAATACATGCTGATTAATGATTGGTATATGGCTGTAAAAATATTGAAAATTGTATTCTGTAGTTGCTTGATCACCAAAGAAAGAAAACATGACAATTGAATGTGACCAAGCAAGGTTTTTTCATACTCTTATGAACAAACAATTTTGAATTTCCCCTTTTGATTTCATTTACTGTTTTAGGTTGACCTGACGGAGTATGTTGAGAAGCATGAGTTTGTATTTGATGCTGTTCTTGACGAGGATGTTTCAAATGATGAAGTAAGCTATAGAGAAAGAATATGAATGCTTTTTCTGCACTATATATTTGTTGGCCTTTCTGAACTTTTATTGTGATCTTCTAGTTATATCATGAGACCGTGGAACCAATTGTCCCAGCTATCTTTCAGCGCACCAAGGCAACTTGTTTTGCTTATGGCCAAACAGGCAAGTAATTGGAAGTTGGAACATTTTTGTAGGAAGTTTAAAATCGCTCAATTGTGTGTAGGAACAATTTAGCAATTAATGGGTCTGATTTGCAATTGTGCATTCAAATTTTTTAATCTGATTCCATCTACTTGAAAGGACCGCTCTATGATATCCTTATATGTGTTTTTTTGACTTATTTAATGCACATTTTAGACATTCTAAACTTTAACATGTGGCTATTGGATTAAGCTGTTTCAATTGCACCTTTTTCCTCAAGTTTTTTTTTTAAATACTATTTGCTCAATGATTTTCTTACTTTGTGAATTAAAAAAGCATTTTTTTTGCATCATTGATATTTCTAGGCAATGCTTCAACTTTTAACCGGAAACACTTAGTTTTCTGAGCATGAACTTGTTGCTGGTCATACTCTTATTTTGAAGGTTTGAGATTGGACGAATTGATGATTTCTGTAAAAGTAGCAAGTGATTGTTTGTCAATTTAATTCTGACTGGTGTTCTAGGCAATTTTTTCCATGATGTAATTAGTTTGGTCTTTAATGCCTCAGTTCCCTTGATTGTGTATGCCATGAAAGTATTTTTGTGTCATAGTAATTAGTCAATTTATCAAAATGAAAGTAAGCTTTCTTAATTTTTCATCCTACATTTTCCTCAATTGTGGCAACCCTCGAATCCGAACTCATGCTGCAACTTTTGGCTTCATTTGGAAATACTTCTTGGCTGCTTTACCACGTTGCATATGCACCTCTTCCATAAATTCATTGGAATGGGAAAACACATAGAGAAACTCATCCATTTCAGTGAGGTTAGTGGTGATTTTATTTCTTATATCACAATGTAAGCGAACATTGACATAGCTTTGCCAAACATATCCTTAGGCTTAATTTGGTAGTGCTAGTAATATTTGAGAAGTCAAGGGAAATTCATTGCTTTAAAGCTTGCATTTAGAAAAATTTTGTGAGCTGTTTGGTTTATTGAAAAAGGAATATATAGCAAAATGAAATACAACATAGAAGTACAATGTATTTGAAATATTTAGAGTTATTTAGATGAGTGCAAAAAAATGCTATTTGTTTTTTTTTATTTTTTTGGTTTGACTTGAAGTAAAATGAATATAATATGGCATTGGCCTGCGGCCAATGATTGATGATGATGGTAGGCGGCAGGTGGCATTAATTGTTGGAGGCAAGTTGCGGCGACGGCTGTGGCTGGTGGTCAACGGTAGATGGTTGTGTTAGGCTTTGGCCGGTGATAGAGTTGGTGGCTAGCAACATGTGACAATAATGATGGAGAATTTACAATGTATTTAGAAATTGACAAAGTCTAACAATTTTGAAATTCATCAAAATTGAACTAGAGGATGAATTTGAAATTCACCAAGGAATTACATTACATTTGAAATTCACCCAACCAAACACTGTAATTTTTGAAATGCATTACACTACAAATGCAGTCAACCAAACGATCGCCTTAAGGAGAAACTATTGCTTCCATTTTGGAAAGCTTACTATTGAGCTGCTGTTAATTAGTTAAAATGGTTTTGAATTTACCTGAGATGTTGTATATGTGCTATTGAGGCCAAGTGATTGAAAGGGCCATGTATCGTGTTGCGTCTTTACAGAGAGTATGCAATTTATCCTGAGGCCCTTTTAAAATAATAGAATAAATTCTTATGAAAACTATATTAGAAAACAAATAATAGACAAGCTGAGAATTATGAAGCAAATTATTCATCATATGCACCATTTAACTCATCATAATTGTAATGTAACTAATAATATGTATATAAGAAGCAAAGTGCTCATCGTAGGCTCATGCATGTAGGCCTCAATTGAGCACAAACCTTCTCAAGGCATTGTTAATGTAGTGGATTGGCGGAAGAATTGGATCTGCTAAAAAGAACTCCCAATCTCGGGAACAAACTAAGATTAAAATATCAAAAGACATATAACATTCACCCATTTTTTTTCCCTTACAATGGTCATATATAATAAGCTAAGAAGTTTCTAGAAAACAAGAAGGTAAGCTAGTCCTAAGGGTTTATTTAGCTAATGATGCATCACATCATTCTCCAATTGCGTCAAAAGAGCTTGACTCCGTTGAGGCGCATCATGGTTATGGAGGTAGGTATAAAAATCATAACCAAATTCCTGGATCAAAGATTATGCGTCTCTCAATGAGAGCACCATATTTCCCTATCTTTTCCAAATGCCACATTTCATGTTCATTGTTGAAAGCATTCTCTTGACAGTACCAATTGGCTTTGCTGCACTAGAGCTTGCACCTTCCTTGTTCCTTCCACTTATAATGGCAGATGGAATACCATCAAAGGTTAATTGCTTTGCAGTTTTACCCAGCAACTCATTCATGTATTCAGAATCTGCAGATGTTATGGCCACATCTGGTTCGAGTTGAGCAGTCTCAAGTGAAGGGAGCGTGACAATATTCATATATGGTAGAAAATCTTGTCCGAAGCACTGGCAGAGTCATGTCCAAGTTTGCAACATATAGCTAGCTATCGGGTCATCGGTCTCCATTTGAGATCCTTGAAATGACATCAACACTGCCATCACTTGTTTCGCATCATCTCTGAACTTATGCTTGTCCACAACCATGCCAACCATGGACTTGACATATAGCATGCAATTTGACTTATCCATTGCATTTGGTAAAATTGTTTTCAAATAAGACATCACAACATCATAATAATTTTGGAACTACTCTTGTGAAGAATTAGCAAGTGATGCTAAAGCAGTCACAGTTGCTTCTTGCACCATATGTTTCCCATTCTAAAGCAATACTAACATTTTACTAAGAAAGCAATCCAAGTTAGGAGTCAAAAGATCTGGCGGGCACATTTCAGTGAAATTGAGAATTACTGAAGTAGCATGTGCTTGTACACGTGGGTTTTGGAAATCATCCATAGCTGATGTCAAAGCTGGGAGCACCCTCTGGTGATATTGAACCTGCAAATCTGAACCCAAATCTGTAGACAGTTGCCTAATAGCATTGATTGCTGCCCATGTTACACGTGGATGAGGATGTTGGAATGAGTTCAAAACCATTGTCACCACTTGTTCTAGGTTCTTAATCAACACCTTGGAGAATCCTTCAACTATCTGGGCTAGAGTAATCAGAGCAGCATGATGCTTTTGCCAATCTGGCGATGCAAGATAACCAGGAACTAGCTCAAATGTAATCAGAACAAGGATACTGCCGCTACTCGCAATTGATATTCGGTCCAGACATGCCTGAGCAATTTTGTAGTTGTCAGTCCACTCAGTCTACCCTGCATCCTCATCTTCTTTCTCAACAGAATGCCAGGTTGGTTCGGTGCATCATTAGTAAAATAAACTCTTAGGACTAGCTTACCTTCATGTTTTTTAGAATCTTATTAGCTTATTATATATAATCATTGTAAGGGGAAAATAAGGGATGAATATTAGATCATTTTTGAAGTTTTATGCTTAGTTTGTTTCATGGATTAAGAGTTACTTCTAGCCGATCCAATTCTTCCGCGGATCCACTACATCAATTGTGAAGTGCATTGGTATGCTCTAGTTGCTTGTTGGTGATATATTGCTATAATGAATGCAAGAAATATAAATGTAGTTCTTGAGAAGCTCGATCGGAGGAATTTAAAGTTATAAACATGACTTTTACAAATGCAACAAAGTTCTCGTCACAGGTGTTGATAATTAACTAACTAACAATAAATAAATTAAGGTTAACATTTCACAATTACCAACTCTAGGTAGTACAAGTGCACTTAATTATGAAATTTTCACGTCAGTTGATCCATTGATGGTTAGTTGATTACCAACACTTGTGACTAGAGCTTGGTTGCATTTGGACAAGTTATGCATATAATTTTAAGTTCCTTCGATCGAATTTTTCACCAACTATTTTTAAATTTCTAATATCCATATAGCAATATATTATCAAAAAACAACTAGTGCTTGCTAATGCACTCTCTAATGCCTTTAGGAGGCTTCTGCTTAATTTGAGGCCTACATGCTTGAGCCTATGATAATTTGCTATGTTTAATGTGGCTGCAAATTTTATTATTTTCACTCTAAATTCTATTAGGTATTAGAGCGAGATTTGTTCACCTAAGTTGTGTCTGCATGGTGTTCGAGAAGAGCTGGCTGTCTTCAATAATTGCCAATGGAGAAAGCTTTCCAGTTTCCATCACTATTCATAAACTAAATAGCCAAAACTATCTGCAATGATCACAATTTGTACTCATGTTTGTCTTTCGGGAAAAGGAGAGATGAGTACCTTATTGAAGGTGACATCTAACCAAAGAAGGAATATCTAAAATGTAGATCATAGAAGACTGATAGCAACCAATTTCTTACAAATGAAATCAAAGTGAATTCTCTCATTTATAATGCAACTGAGAAAATGTGGGTGGGTGATTCACACGTTGAAAACACATTTGAGTAGTTTGAGATACGGTGCATTCTTCATGATCAAAGATAAGGGGATCTTATAGTTACTCCATAATTCAATATTCTCAATTTACAATGACAATAATTCGATATATTCGAAGAATATCTATAGGTTTAATTTAGTTCTTAATAGTGCAAATAAAATTTTATCTAATGTTCAAAGAAGAATTTTGTCCCAAAAGACTTCTCCTAGCATTCAAAAAGCATTTGTAGATGTAAGAAGAGAATAAAATAAAAAGAAAGTCACTATGATGCACCGACACGGACACGGCGACACGGACACGACACGACACGGATACGGTACACGATAATTTTTAAAAATATAGGACACGGGTGCGGCGTGGACACGACATAATAATTTTTTAATATAATATATAGAAATTAATGTGATATTATAGTTTAAAAATGACAAGCAATAATAAATCAATTTCATGATAACTTGTTTAGCTTATAACATAAAGATGTTTAGTACAAAATGACTAGTACAAAGTACAAACACAAAAATATAAGCAAAAAATCATTAAGTACAATATGAAGGTCCAACTACTCAATGAAGTGAATGATAGAATTAGATTCAGATGTTGACCTTTGGCCTTCAATATCATTATCATTGAATATCATTGCTTCCAACTCTGGTTCATCTAGAGAAAGATGGTACCGAGCATATATTGAGCAGTACCGAGCATGTACTGAGCGGTACCGAGCATGTACTGAGTGGTACCGAGCATGTACCTAGTAGTACCGAGCATGTACCTAACGGTACCAAGCGGTACCGAGCATGTACCTACCAGTACCGAGCATGTACCAAGAGGTACTGAGCATATATTGAGCAGTATCGAGCATGTACTGAGCAGTACCGAGCATATATTGAGCGATACCGAGTTTCGGACACGCGGAAAAGGCTAAACATAACGGACGATTTTATCATTTAATAACAGGACACGTGTGTCGGACACGCGTGTCCGATTTTAATTTTAATTTTTTAAATTACGACACTCCAATGCCGTGTCGAACACGTGTCCATGCCATGTCGGACACGTGTCCATGCCGTGTCCGACATGTCCGACACGTGTCCGACACTGCATACCCTCTTTAAGCGGAGTGTCGGTGCATCATAGGAAAGTCATGATTGGTGATTAGAAATCTACTATCAATGTATATAAAACAATCTTTGCTGTTTGCAGAGGACAATATTTGAAGAACCACAACAAATAGGTCACTTATGTTGTGATCGCTACCAGAGATCTTGCCACACAAATGATACTTGTTGGCCAATTAATGTAAAACCGAGAAATGGAAACTTTCCAAATCGAGATGAGGCAAATGTAATAAAATAAACTCAAAAGAGAAGAAAAACTCTAGCAAAACCCAAACCTCATTTGTTAATAGAGAGGAAGTTGAGTTTATCCAAAATTTATTGGGGCATAATTAGAATTTGTCCACATCTAACTTCGCAACATACTTAGTTTCAACATAATTGCATAAAGGCTCTCTCTTTTGCTCTCAATGGATTTGAGCTGTGGAATAATTGATTAACATCAAAATATAAAATTATAAAAATGGTTTGTAGACTATTAATGATTATTCATATTTAACTTCCTATTCATACTCAAATATATTTGGAGGTCCAGTCTCATATTTAAACTCATGCTCAAGTACAAATTAATTTTAAAAGTTGTTCACTTTGAATTTATGCTGAAGTTTAATTTTTATTTTTTATTTATTTATTTTTTACTTTGGTTTAAATTTAAATGTATGCACAAACATGTGTAGGGTTATCCCACATTTGAGTGTTCTCTTAGGTCTTGGCTATAATCTAATATAAATCCATTATTTTTAACATTTTCGAGAAGACCAATCTCTAAAGCAATGAGATCTAAGAGATCTAACACAACTTGTATGGCATAATGAGGACATTGAATAGAATTTGATGTTGGCGATATAGTTAGAAAATGGTTAATATGTTATAGAATGTTTGATAGTTGGAAAAGATAAGTTGTGAGCTAGAGACAAACTGAGCAAACTATCTAGTTGCATCTTGGCTTCAGCTCTTTTTTTTTCAACTCATTAGATCTAATATTGCGTAAACATGAGTTGATTTACTTTTAGGAGAACTTAATTATGAGAACAAACTTAATGATTGCGGGCTACGAAAATTCAGCCCCGGCCTCCGCTCGATTTTACTTTTTCTTTCGAGGTAGTTTTAACGGATTTAAGTTCTGGGGTAAATTTTGGAAGACAGATGGGTTTGTAGATAAGAAACTACCCAGAGATGCTTTGTGCCTTATTGAATGAATTTTTTTTTATTGAAGGCCTTAAAGGCCTAATATGAATGTATTAAATAAATATCTCGGTCGACCTTGCGACCGTATATTTATTTAATGGTTCGAGCCGTGTCGACTCCTATCTACCTACATAGAAGTATCAGACTCGAACTTGTGTTCATTTATTGACCCATATAGCATCCCTAGACGTCACATGTGTACTAATAACACACTCGCCGAGGCCCATGCGGGCGTTTGGGGGCATTTCTTGATTATTTGTTGAACCTTACCGACTCCTATTTACCTGCTTAGGAGGATCAGATTCAAATTTGTCGACCCGTGTAGCATCCCTCGACGTCACGTGTGTGCCCATAACACGCTCGTCAGGGCCCATGCGGGTTAATAATTATACATGTAATTGAATTTTACCCCTTGTGTACTTATGTACATACAAACTATGGTGCATGTACGAGGGTATTTTGAAAATATTTTTTTAAACGCTTTTTGTCCGCTTGCATGAATGTTGCAGATCTGATGACGTTCTGTAGCAGCTTCTGAATTGAGTTATTTTCTACTTTGTACAGGTAGACTGGAGTGCACTATTTGCTATTTTTTGCAGGTGGATCATAGTCCACTAACGAATCTCCTGCTTTGCTCGTAGGCATTTACATTTGTTGTAGTCACTAGCATTTTGTTCATAGATGGCATTTCATGTATAAACGGGTGCCCAATTACATCTTTCTTCAATTACTCCATTTTTGCATGCAAGGATCTGCATATTTGTTCTAGGAGTATTGCATATTTTATTTTACAAATCCACATTTGAAGATAGGTTCCTTGTTGTCTTTGAAGGCAATAAATGGGCAATACTCTTGTTTGTATGATTGATACATGCATCAATCATCCTTGTCTTTATATGGATTGCATGATATTCATTTAGATGCATATCACTGTCATTCATGCATACTCGCATGTATCCCACTGTTGTTTGTAAGGGATTTATGCTTTGATGTGGTCATTTCACATTCGTAGGCATTTGCACTTGATGTTCTAATCAACCACCTTCCGGTTGAAAGAGATATATGTGTTTGCCTTCGATCGGATGATTGTTGACACTAACGGGCATTTGCATTTGTTGTGTGCTTCACTGAATATATCCGTAAAGGTGTTGTTGTTTGATTGGCGTCGGATGTGAGGGTACTATGTCTTTTACAATCATTCACAAATATCACCACGTTTGCTGCACCTTAATCCTGCTTTCAAAATATGATATGCTGTACATCACACTTATCTTGCCCCCACAAATGAGCTATTGTGTTTCGTGGAAGGTTTATGTTCACCTTCACGATCATGTGTGGGTTATCATCTTTTACAAGCAATGATCTTTCTTTTTGTTCATCATTGTTTATTTGAAAGTGTAGAATTTGTCACTTAGGACCTTGCATCTTTGCAGCTTCATGTAGTCCTCAATTCAGAGGTCCAAAATCATGGCATATGAGTTAAGTTCAAGCTCGCTTTGATTTCTTTTAATTATCCAAGCTTAAGTCATTTATCATTCATGAATGAGACACCTCACATTATTGCTTAGAAACAAGCGACATTAGGTCACTATTGAACGCACAAATGCTGTTGTAATTTGAGTTCCCTTGTATATGATTCAAATTCTGTTCTGAGTTTGTGCTTGAGCCCAAGTTCAGTTCATGCTTGAGTTCAAGGTCAATATGAGTCTTCTACATTCATTCAAGTCTCCTGTGGTCCTTGAAAGTTCAACCTCTTGTCCCAAATCATTCAAGTCCCGTTAAAGTTTCTTGCACTTAGATTATTTAAATTCAAATCCTATGTTGATTTCTCCAAGTCCTTGTGCTTTGTTTAAGTTCAGATTCATTTAGATTTAAGTTTATTTAAGTTTGACTTAGGCTCAATTTTATGTTCAGTTCATTGTCCAAATCAAGTCCTTTATTTGTCCAAATTTTGTTCACATGTAAGTCCAAATTTTGCTCAAGTCTTCTGTGTATTTAGTCGGAGTTTCGGCAGCCTCCCGACGTCTCCCCTGTTTAGGGATTAGGGGAAAATCCGAGAGACTAGCCTTCCCCTCATCGCTACTTAAGCGCTTCGGGTAGATGTCTAATGACATCGCGGCCACGAATTCTTCAATCCCTGCCCGCTACATGAGCGTTTAAGGGTCTTGGACACCTATTGAAAAGAGCACAGAGATTTCCCCATGTGTGGGTACTTAATTTTGTCCCCCTCATGCTACATGAGCGGTCTGGGGATTACCCACATCGTCGCAGTGTCGTGCTGGTTTCCCTCCCTACTACGCTACGTGAGCGCGTAGGAGTTTTGCCGGTTCATCGCAAGCCTCGAGAGCGGGATTTTTTGAGTTTAGAAATTATAACTTTGCATAGGTTGGAGAGGCGCCGATGATGATGGCGGTGTAAAGCACACAAAAAACATCTTTTTTTTTGAAATCCTTTTCTTTTTATTTGATACTTTTTTTTATGATATACATGCTATATATATTAATACTAATAAGATTAGATACTTATATACAAATATATAGTAATAATAATAATGTATTAGATAATAATAGATAGTATTAATAAAAGCCTAAGCTAAACTACCCGAGGGATTCGGCTAAGGTAGTGGAGAGATCGGGATGTTTGCGGGAGGTAGAGATAGGGCATGGGTAAGAAGGGCTCTCCCTCTCTCAGCTTATGTGGCTTGCGATTGGAGTGGAGGAAGCTCTAGACAGAAAGATCGAAAGGTTCGGCTGCAAATGGGAAGGTGTTCCATCCTCTCTCTCTCTCTCTCTCTCTCTCTCTCTCTCTTTCTCGGCTTGGATCGGGGCTACTGTGGAGTTCGGCTTACGGAAGGAGAAGATGTGGGAGAAGCTTGTGGAAGGAGAAAACTACCTTTACTACCAACGAACTCCCGTCCTGGCTTCCGATAAAAATGTTGTGACTTCCGATTTAGCAGGAAGGGGTGTCGTCGAAGGGGATTGAGGGCTCTATGGGTTTCGGTTTGGATCAGAGGGTTGAAGAGAGATCGGGATAAATGCTTGGGATTTGGCTGGAGAAGCGTCAGGTTGGAGAGCTCTGGCCGAGTGGGAAGAAGAATAGAAAGGGGAGGTCTTCGTGTGTCGAAGCAGAGGAGGGAGATTAGAGGCTTGTGGCTCTTTTCGCGTGGGGAGGAGAGGGTCTTCAGAGAGGGAAGAGTGAAGCCCTCCCTTTCTATTTAACGACACGAAGAAGGTGAGGATCGAGGCGGAGATCATGCGAAGGTATGCGGCTTCGACGTGCTTAGGATGTCCGGGTCACGGGATACTGACGATTTGGGCACGATCTCGACGTGCTATGTTCGGCGCTACAGGTATGAGCGTGATTTTGATTTTTTTTGTACAGGTCAACAATGATAATTAAATTTATTTTAAAAAACATCAGGTTTATTTTATTATAAATTTAGTGAATTAAAATTAATTAGGTTTGAAAAAGACAAGCTTAACCACTTTGAATAGGTATGCTTATAAAAAGATAAGCTTAATAATTTTGAAAAGATAAACTTATGAAAAGATTTAGTTTAATTGTTTTGAAAAGATAAGCTTATGTGTGATTAGAAACTTAATGATGATTTAACATATAATAATGAACTTTAAATTTAGTTTAATTTAAGTTTCCTTAATTATCTCAAGAGATAAGTTATTACATAAGCTTAAGCTCTTTATTCACCCTGCTTATCTTTTGATTCACTTGAGCCTTAAGTTTTGATAGGCTAGGTGACGCCATAGCTGAGCCATTAATTATATTAATTTCAAGATAATTTAATCCATTTGGTAGTTTATATGGCTACATAGGATTAGTGTTTGCCTATGTTGTGTGTAGCCTAGTAGATTGCTATGGTTTGTCTATAAATACATAGTCATTAAGTGTAATGAGGCAAATTTTAGAGAATAAAGAAAATGAAGGCTTTTGCCTTGTTGCTTTATATTCCTGTATCATGAGATTTGATATTAGGTGATGGATTCTTTCTCCAAGGAGTTCTTGGAGTCTTGCTCGACCCCGATCACTGGATCGTCGACGACTCCGGTTCGGTTTCATTTGGTATAAGAGCTTGCAAGTTGCTGGCGTTCTTGTTCGTAGCCGTGTAGCCTTCGCCACCGGCGTCATTTGATGGTGACCTATCTTTGGTGGCGAATCGTCATTGGAAGCGTAACCAATTCGGTGGCAAATCGGCCTCATTTGGTGTTCGGTGGCGAAGCCGAAGCGGTGGTTGCAGTTCTTCATCCGCAGCACTGACATCCTCCTTTTATTTGTTCTTGGGTACGGACCTCAAGACAGCAACCTCAAAAATTTTTAATTGCCGGATTCCTTCTGCTACACCTCTAAACAATCTGAACAGCAAGGTCTTCCTCCCTGAAGGCTGCTGTCCACTTTCTTGTTCTCCAAACAACTGCTGCGGCCACAATTTCAGCCGCAGTACTCTTCTTTCGATTCTTGAAGTACAGAGAAGGGTGACTGTCTGATGTCATTTTTGAAGATTCAAATCTTTCTGTGTGTTCATCCATCCCAAACCCCACCAAACGTGGCTGTCCAACTGTTAGCAGTCATCTGCATAACCTGTAGGAACCAACTGGATTGTTCAACTGCTATTCATTTTCTTCCAAGTCATAAGAACTTTGTAAGTCACAAGAACAACAGCAAAAACAATTTTCCAGTTGCTGTACAGCTTTTCCAGTCATACGACGTCTCCAACCTCAGGAGTTTCGTAGCCGTTCTTTACTGTCTTAAATAAGTTATTGAAAAATAACACAACATGCCTTTTAGATGGACGTTGCAAGGATCATGTCAAGACGCATAAATAGAAGATCTTCAACAAGAAATTATTCAACTCAAACGACGGTTGTCAAGGCTTGAACGAAGGACAAACTGGAGCACCCTCGGCCAAGACTTTAATGGTTTCCAATCACGGGACAATTATGCTTCCATGACGGATTCAAGATCCTTCATTCCAACTAAATCCTTACGAATCGACGACGACGACGAGGGCATTGTAGATGATCAAATCTCTTCCACCCCACCCTCGATCGAGTTTAACTTCAAAGAATTTGAAGATCCGTTGTCGAAATCCTCGTCTTTGCCTATCTTTGATGAACCTGTGTATGCGTGTACAATGACGACATGTTTTGTGAAGTTCTTGATGTTGATACGCCTGTGATGATTATAAGAGCAAGCTAATTCAAGAGTTCATTGCAGAAAAGAATAATGATGGAGACAAATGCACGGGATATGTTAATGCCATGAATCCTGCATTTGAATGTGTTCATGATGGCTGGGATGTTACTGAACTCAAGGTGGAGAACAACAAGTTCTGTGTGTCGGTCCACTTTAGATGTGTGGATGACATGAGATGGAGAGCTTTAGCCGATCTTGTTAAATCGGTGTTGAAAGAGTACCCAAAGCTACGGCTAACTCCAAGAAGAAAGGTGTTAGAAATTCGCTCCATTATTAAATGGGATAAAGGGAGGGCCATGGAGTTCCTGTTAAAGTCTCTTGAATTCGCATATTGTAAGGACGTGTTGCATATTTATATTGGTGACAATCTAACAGATGAAGATGCTTTCTCAATCACAAGTATTCCATCTTCTTATGCTACTCTTGAGAGATTGAAGATTGATAGGCAAGTCGATACCAGATGGACCTATCCAGACCGATTTAGCCAACCAAACCCGCCTTCTTATGGCCAACCAAACATCTTTCCACGTGCCTAAATTTCCTCCTACCCTAGTAGAATGACGCCGGAGCTGAGCCATTAATTGTATTAACTTCAGGATAGTTTAATCCATTTGATAGTTTATATGACTACATAAAGAGGCAAATTTTAGAGAATAAAGAAAATGAAGGCTATTGCCTTGTTGCTTTGGATTCCTGTATCCTAAGATTTGATCTTAGGTGGTGGATTCTTTCTCCAAGAAGGAGTTCTTGGAGACTTGCTCGGCCCTGGCCACCGCATCGTCGACGTGGATTCGTCGAGCCCCCTCCGGTCCGGTGTCACTAGGCTTTAAATTGCCTGGCTTAAGTTAGGTCGAAATGTGTTCTCTGGTTAGGCTTAGAGAGTAAATTTGGCTTAAGGTTGACTCAAGCCCTAACCAAACACCCTTAGGTCCTAAAGGCGCACTCCTGGTAATGACAGCAGTTTTAGTTTAGCATAAAGATATTCGTGATAGATTCAAGTATTTAAGGTTATATGGAAAGTCTAATTTAGGGATCCAATTGAGTAGAGGTTCGCTTCTTAAGGTTATATGCCTATTATGACACTTGTTTAATCTAATCAAGATAACCCATGTTTCTTCTCCTATCACACATCTAATGATTGATTTATCAAACCTATTAAAGTAATTAATCATATTTTTTATTCCTTTTTAAAAGTCATTGTGCTGTTCAATCATTTTCAGATAAAAGATGGATGAGAAAGGTTTATCCCAAAGAGCATACATCTTGAACTATCTAGTAATGAGTAATATCATATATGCCAAATTATTTAAGCAAATTTCACAAATATTTTTTTGGTAAATGTAACTTGAAATTCAAACATAATGTACCATTCAAAGACAATTCCATAAACTACATCCATATTTTTGATTAGCATTATAGTCTTGTTGACCATCAAGTACAAGGATATCTTCGTAATCATCAACTAAGTATTGCTATGTTTCACGTTAATGGTTCTTATGATTTCTGTTAAATCTCAACCTTACGTTCTCAGATGGATCTCACGGCTTTAAATAAAATATCCGTGGGAAGCCCACGTTGAAACACTTTCCATAAGCTAGGAATATGATTTAGGAAGGATTATATGAAGGCAATTAGTCATTATTCTGTAATTATTTATTTCTCTATTAAGACAGCCTTAGACAACCTGTATAGATCTATAAATAGGGATGATTATGCATAATAAAATCAAACTTTTTCTTCCCAAACCTCTCGTTTTTCACATAGTATCAGAGACAACGACCTTCATTACCACTAAAGAACGATCATGATTGTCGGTGGAGAAAAAGAAGAAATCAGAGCCTACCTACGGACGGAGCTTTGCCAGCAGATGTCAGATGAAGCCTTGCCGAAGACGGACGCTGCAGACGGAGCCCCCCGCGGACGAAACCTTGTTGATAGACAACGGAGTAGAGCTTTGCCGAAGATAGACACTGTCGTAGAAGGCCCTAGCCGACCGGAAGGCACACACATGGGACTCCTTCACCCGTCTGGAAGGACCGACCGGAAGAATCGATCACAAAGCCAACTCCTGCTAGCGACCTGGGGGACGAAATCACACGAAAGAGCCAAAAAGGCTCTCGATCCGAAGCCGACTTCTACTTGCATGCCCTAGCTATCCGATCTAAGTCCTTTTAAGACTTGGACTGGTCGGTTATTTAAAAAAAAAAATCATCGGCCTTTATTGTCGCAATTTAAGATCAGAGGGATCTTATTTTTTGGAAGCCTTCATTGTTGTCCAGAATGAAACAGATAGTCTTCATTACTATCATTTGACTAAAAAATGTTAGAAATTAATTCTTCTCCAAGCACTGATCAATTTGAGGATCCTTTGGTGCACCAAGGACGAGGTGATCTCCAAAGCATGCAACCTTCCTATCGTCTAAACATGAAGAACAACTTAAAGTGATATCAATTTATAAAGACCTACTTAAAAGGGAAAGGAAAAATACATCACCTCCTCCTCGGACCAATAGGATATCCTAATTTTTGGACATGGGATGAAGCAGACTTCATAATTATGTCATGGTTGTGGAATTCTATGACTCTAGAAATTAGCGAGACATTTTTGTTTCTTTCCACTGCAAAGGCTATATGGGATGCCGTTAGACAAACTTATTCAAAAGCTCATGATGTTGCTCAAATCTTTGAACTCAAAATCAAAGTAGGAAGCACGAAACAAGGAAGCAAAACTGTGACAGAGTATGTCACTATCCTATAAAACCTATGGAAAAAATTGGATCACTACAGATGCATCGAGACCAAATATCCAGAAGATGCTACAGCTTGAAGAACTTTATTGAAAAATATAGAGTTTATGATTTTCTTGCAGGACTAAATGCCGAATTCGATCAAGAGTCCAGATCTTTGGAAAAGAGGAGACACCATAACTAAATGAAATAATAGCTATTATCCGTGCTGAAGAAAGCCAACGAGGTGTAATGTTGGAGCCAAAAGCTGTTGAAGGCTCAGCAATGGTAACCAAGGAAGCTCCATGGAAGGAGAAAGGTAATGACTCTGCAAAATTCAAAAATAAAGACTCCCTTTGGTGTAGTTATTGCAAGAAGTCATGACACACAAAAGAAACGTGCAGGAAAATACATGGAAAACCCCCCAGTAAGGAGTTGAATCAAAGAAGAGAAACAATAAGCACATCACATGCCAACAACACAACAAGTCAGCCTAACCTAGAAGCACAGTCTAGCCTTAGAGAACTCAGTAAAGAAAATATTGAGAAACCAAAACGACGCATGGTATCTCCAAATTAAATTAAAATTAATAAAAATATATCATGAATAAATAAAATATGAAAAAATGTATTTTTAAAAGGATTATGATAAATTATATCTTGAAATTTTGTCACAATAACTTATTAAAAAAAACTTCATTCTAAATTATTTATTAAAAAATAAATAAATTATTTACACTTAAAAATTAAGACATAAAAAAAAACTACATTCTAATTTTTTTTAAATATTATTTACTTAATTTGATTTATAATCTAAATTATATTAAAAATTTGTCCTGAAATGGACTACTATGAAATAATATTTTCATGAGAAACTGGAAGATCATATGATTTATGAGCCCTTGTATGCCTATTCAGAGATTTTCTCATGGTTGTCATTGTTTTGTCTAGACCACAGAAAGCTGCAATCATTCTGTAAGCTACAAAAATGTCCGACTTTTTTGTATATGACATAGTTTTTCTTTAAAGGTGTCTTCTTCAAGTATTTTTGAATTCTTAATTGCTACTATGGATGACGTTATTATTAGTCCTACTAAGTTTCCCATTAGCTCATTTATGCGCTTGTTTTTGGCCAATTAGGAAGACAATGCATCTTTTAAACTTCTGCTCATGATCGGTTTTCACCTGTAACTTTTGTTACAGATAATCTTTTTCATGGTAGTCCCATGGTGCATTCAGTTTTGCTTTGGTCCAATTTGGTTGGCTTGGAAGCAAGAGAAGTGACACCCAACTATGCTCAGATGTTTGGTTGTTTGGAATGAACTTCCATACTCATTCTGATGTTCGCTTTGATGGACAAGATAAGCAACTTTTACCATTTGGTGATAGGATGGTTTTTAGTTTTTCAATATATTAAACCGAGAAATGGTGTCGATCATGACAGTTTGACAGACACACCTGCAGTGCACTTATTATGTTCTGATCTTTATTGCTGTTTTATTATCACTAGACACCTTTTGGTGCAGTTTACAGGATTACGGTTTGATATTGTAGGTTTTTCATTGAAAAATAATCAATATACTTGCAGGTCTCTTTTGATATTAATAGCTGTTAAATTCTGGCTGCTGATTTCGTTAGTCATTTATTTTTCTTTTTTATTACATAGCGAGCTGATGTAATTTTTGTGATGCAATTTTGGTTTTGGTTTTTTTCACATGCTTTTACCATCTGATTTTGATGTCAAGCACATCATTTAATAGTTCAGAATTAAATTATCCTCAAATGCTCTCCTGCCTTTCCATTTGCTGGTCATTTCTGTGGCTTTAGTAATTAGTGAACCTTGGTCATTTCTGCCTTGCATATGATGGTTTGTTTCCTTTCTGGATATTTTTGTGAGTATGCTTTAAATGCTTTAAAGTAATCACTTATTTTATCTTTTTATATAATTTATTTGGAGCTCAAGTGTAGTCTTGGCATGCAAACCTTTAAAAATATATGATCAGTTAATAATACTGAGACCTTGATTGCAACATTTGCAAACCACTGCAAGCGCTGATTTTTGGTGTAAAATCTTATTAAATAACAGTAGTGTTTCGTTTCAGGTAGTGGGAAGACCTACACTATGCAGCCACTTCCCCTAAGAGCTTCGCAGGATATCCTTAGACTAATGAACCGTGCATATAGGAACCAAGGATTGCAGTTATTTTTTAGTTTCTTTGAAATATATGGCGGGAAGGTTTATGATCTACTAAGTGATAGAAGGTTTGTTTGAAAGATATGTTCTTAATGTGGTGTATTTGATTTTGTTAGTAGTTTTTATTTATCACGTTATGTTCTTTTAATCGGCTACTCTCACCATTTTTTATCAGAAAGCTTTGCATGCGGGAAGATGGCAAGCAGCAAGTCTGCATAGTAGGTTTACAAGAATTTCGAGTGTCCAATGTTGAGACCATTAGGGAACTTATTGAGAAGGGGAATGCTACAAGAAGTACTGGTACAACCGGCGCAAATGAAGAATCCTCACGATCTCATGCTATACTCCAGCTTGCTATTAAGAAGTTAGTTGATGGTAGTGAATTAAAACCAGCTCGAGTCATCGGCAAGCTATCCTTCATAGATTTAGCTGGCAGTGAACGAGGTGCAGACACTACTGATAATGACAAGCAGACAAGGTCCTCCTTTCTTACCTCCCGTTATATAAAGCAATGGAACATTTAAGTAATATCAACTTTAGCTATTAAAAATCTTATTTTTGCTGCAGAATAGAAGGTGCTGAGATCAACAAAAGTCTTCTTGCCTTGAAAGAATGCATTAGAGCTCTTGATAACGACCAAACTCATATTCCCTTTAGAGGGAGCAAACTGACTGAAGTTCTTAGGGACTCATTCATGGGAAACTCTCGCACAGTTATGATTTCATGTATTTCTCCAAGCTCTGGATCATGTGAACACACTTTGAACACATTGAGATATGCTGATAGGTGATTCTTTTTTCCACTCATGTCTTGAGCAATTTTAGTTTCTCTTTCTCTTAATTTCATGTGTAGATTTTTACCATTTAATCAGGGTGAAGAGCTTATCTAAGGGCAGCAACCCCAAGAAGGAACTTTCAGCCTCCTTCAACATAAGGGAGTCGACTGCTGCTCCCCTCTCTTCAGTTTTGCCAAATCTCTCTATGCCTGAAAGTAGCAACAACGAGGCAACTTATGAATCGCACAGATTTGGGTGGACCAAACAAATCCAGAAAGTACCACCTTCTTTCATTGTAGATCCTGTTCCTACAGGGAGAGAAGATGGAAAACTAGTATCTTTTTATTCTAATCATTCCAGTAAAAGTAGAGGTTCGAGTACACCTGAAGAGTATGATTTATCTGATGGGGCCTATGAGCCAGATAATCGGTCCTCGAGGAAGGCAGAGTCATATCCAGCTCCGGGTTTTGAGAACAAGACACAGAGAGTTGCAGCCCAGGCAAGACAAAGGAAAGCCATTGATGTAGATAATAATTTTCTGAATCCAGATAATGATTTGAACGACCTTCTAAAGGTATTCTCCGATATTCATAACTGCATTTCATCCTTTAGTTTCAGATTCAGAATTTTGTTTTGTATTTCAATGCAGGAAGAGGAAGACCTGGTAATAGCTCATCGAAGACAGGTTGAGGAGACAATGGATATTATTAGAGATGTGAGTTTTTCTTTTTTAAAGCAAAATCACGCCTTGTGATCATCTAATGAAATAAACATCTTGCTTCCATTATTTAGGAGATGAAGCTGCTGGAAGAAGCAGATCAGCCTGGTAATCAGTTAGATAGTTACATATCCAGATTAAATACCATTCTCTCGCAGAAGGCTACTGGAATTGGCCATTTGCAGGCACGATTGGCTCATTTCCAAAAGCGTTTGTTGGAATATAATGTCTTAGTTTCCTCCTTTGCGCCATGAGTTATGTTACTGTTATGTTTTTTGCTATTTAAAATCTGGTAGATATGAGAGAGTAGATATGAGGCATCTGATTCATTTTATTTATATTAAATCTGTTGTTCTCATTGGTTAAATCGTTCTCTGGCATTTGAAGTGATCTAATATTTTGATATGGGAATTAATTTAGCTGTTGTTGTTGCAACAAACACTGTTGGTCTTGTTTTGGATTTACAGGGTTGAGCAGTTCGGTCCTGTGAGTCATGCAATTTTTAGGCCTAAATGGTTGATTGACTGCTACAACTTCTGCCAGTTTTGCTCATGAGATGAAGGTGATCAACTCGGCTTGATTGAACCAACTTGATTTGGTTCGGTTTGGGTCAGATTACTTGGATTCTGGATGGATGGGTTGAGTTAGGTTTGGTTAAGCCCGTGATGGATTGGCTAATTGGATTAATCTTTCGTACTTTGTTTGGAGTTTGATCAAATTAATTTAGGCTGATTTGATGAAACCAATTTAGTTTGGTGGGGTGTACATTTTGATTTGATATGTTTGAGATGCTTTTCTATTTGTGTTGTGTTGAAAATTATGATTTATCTAATAAGATTTTTAATGTTTCTAATAGTCGCGCTTCTAATTTTTTGAAATGTTTTTATATATGGAACCAAAATTGTAATTGTATAGTAAATTTTTTTTTTGGTTCATTAACTAAAGGATTGGTAAAGAGCCTCTTCATTAGTGATGGATTATGGTTATGCAAGATATTATGCTAATTAAAACTGGGATATATAGTTATATAATTGTAAGAATAATAATGATTAGCAAAGCAAAAATTAGTCGTTGTGCAATTTAGTATTTATGATCGTTGGCCTTCTTTTTTAGAAATACTTTCCCAAAGAGCTTCTATGTTTACACAAGTCTTCTTAGGTGAAAATTACATAAAAATAATCACACTTAGTGAAAGAAAATGGTTGTATTTCATTCATTAAAGAAAAAAAAAAAATCCATTACATGAAACCCAAATAGTCATGAAAATATGGCTTCCTATGTTTGGGATAGGGAAGGCTTTTATGGTTTTGAAGAATTTAAGGTACCATTATGAAAAAAATGCTTTTATCAAGTCAAATGAGAGAATAGGGATGGGGAACATTCATTTTTAGTAGGAGAGAAAAGATGGTGGCTTATGAGGTGTCAAGTTCAGAAGGTGATATGGTGGTCAATTTGTGACCTTGAATGATTCAAGGCTATATAGTCAATTAGGTTATTTCAAATAGATCCTATATTTGTAGCGTGGAGATATGTAATCAAATACTAGCACGTCTCTTCTCAAGTTAGAAATGATAACAAGTTATTTGTTTTTGTGTTCTATAAAAGGAGGTCTATCGGTCATATTTTGTAAGTAAAAAGATTCGAGTAAGTTATATTTTGATTAAAAATCATCCATATGTGCCTAATATATAATAATGAAAATGTTGTACATCTCCAATTAATTTTAAGAAAGTGTTAAGGAAAAAGCTCTTGAGATGAGAAAGAAAAAATATATCATAATAAGAAAATCTCACTCACTAGAATTTCTACTCTACTCTTTTAGATAATCCCAAAAATCCAACAAATCAATTTAGCATTAATAAAAATGAGCGACTTCATTTGATGTTTAATATTATAAATTAATTTATTGTGAACAAATACCTAATATGTTGCAATAGGGGAGTAATAATTATAATATAGACCATAGATAAAACATATAAAATGAAAGGTGAAATGTAAAGATGTATGTGATAGGGTCAAAATTGTATAAGTGTTGATTATTGTGAGTAGGGGATCAATTGAGTTAGAGCTGATGGATCCACATGATACTGTGTGGCTTTGCCCACTCATTATGAGCTGGCAAGGTTGTTGATTATAAAAATGTCAAAACCATAACACTAGTTCAAGTTACATGATTAAATGAGTTTGAAGTTGTTCTTATTCTCATATTCACAAGACAATTTATTCCTCTAACATCTATAGGTAGTCCTAGAGATATCTCATGTACATCTTCACATCAATGTAAAATTTAACTTTCAATCCTTACATGGTTTGATAAGTTATCTCTTAATATATTTTACCTAGAAAACTTTGCCTAAATCTTAGGCTAGGTTGAACAAAAGTTTACCATAGAGTGATCTTAGTAGACCCTAAGGTGTGCATTTTTCATGCATAGCCTATGGTTAGCCGTATATGCTCTATTACTTAAAGGAACCATGTAAATGTCTAGTCAATGATGTAAATATTAAATCTTCCTCTCATATGTTTTGTTACTTATAATTACATATAAATGACTATCATATCTTTTAGTTTTGTTTGTGGGTATTTATTTGACCAATGGTCAAATCACTAACAAATACTCAAACATGTTATTAGGTTCAAGGGCATTTAGTAATTTTTTCATCAAATGACCTTATTACCTAACCAATATTGTTGTTATCATGTCCCAAGTCCTGGATGAGAAAAGTGGATGGTTACGTTAGGTAGCCAACAACCATCATAAAACTTATAGAATAATCATGACATGAATCATTTAATACATTGTATTAATGCTAGGATGTTCCCTGAATGCAACGACAATTAAGGACTATTGTGCCAGCGCCTGGGTGTAGTGATAAATAGGTAAGTTTTTCCACATCATGGATGGATGTGAGAGAAGAAACTAGTCCATAAAACTAAAATTAGGATAAGAACTTGGAATATATGTTCCCTTACATGTAAATTAATAGAATTAATAGATATTATGATCTATAGGCAGATACATATTCTTTGCATTCAGGAAACTAAATGGGTTGGAGAGAAGTCTAAGGAGATTAATAGTTTAGGATTTAAACTATGGTATTCTCATAGGAGTCATACTAGAAATGGTGTAGATGTGATTATCGATAAGAGTTTAAAGGATAATGATATAAAAATTAATAGAATTAGAGATAGAATTATAGTTTTAAAGATTATTATTGATCCTAAGATAATTAATATAATAAGCGCTTATACTCCTTAAGTAGGTTTGTATGTGTTCAAAATTAAAACTTTAGAATAACCTAGAAGAATTAATACAAATGATACCTTTCGAAGAAAGAGTTTTTATAAGAGGAGATTTAAATGAACATGCTGGTAGAGAGATAGATGATTTTAAAAGCTTTCATGGTGGCTATGACTTTGGAGCAACTAATGAAGGCGGTAAGACCATATTATATTTTTTTTTAGCTTATAATTTTGTAATTGCAAATATCTTATTTAAAAAAAAGAGATGAGCATCTCATCATTTATAAGAATTGATATAATAAAACTCATATTGATTATTTAAATATAAGAAAAAAGTTTATTTAGATTGCAAAGATTGTGAAGTTATTCTGAGTGAAAGTTTATGCACCCAACATCACTTATTAATTTTAGACTTTAAGATGAAGAGGACATAATATTAAAAATAAAATAATTCATTATTCTAAGATTAGATGTGGACATTTAAAGAATATTATGAAAAATATTTTTCAAAGTAAGATTCTAGATCTTAAGATTTTATCTGTGCATGAGAAGCTAATGCTATGTAGAAAAAGATAGCTAGTGATATTTAGAATGTTGCAAAAGATGTGCTTGGAATATCAAAGAAAAAATATACTAATAATAAAAATAGTTAGTGGTAGAATCAAATTATGTAAGAAAAGATAAAAAAAATAAGAAGATTTATTATAAAATTTGTTTAGCTGTAAAAACTTTGATAATTAGGAAAGATATAAAGAGTCCCGTAAGGAGTCTAAGAATGTAACTTGTAATGCAAAGATTTTAGCTTTAATGATTTATATAATAGATTTGATACTAAGGAGGGAGAAATTAAGATATATGTCTAATTGCCTTTATTATTAAAGGATATTAAAAAAAGATGGATGAGATATTTTGCTAATTTTTTAATGAAGATTATTAAAATGAAATTGACTTTAGTGATCTTAGCACCCTAAATGAAAAAAAAAAGTTTTTATTTTTATTGCCATATTAATAAAACTAAAGTTAAAGAGGCTTTAAAGAAGATGAAGTGTGAAAAAATTGTTGGACCTGATGATATTCCAATAGAGGTATAAAAATGCTTAGGAGATGAAGGAATTTTTTGGCTTACTAAACTTTTTAATATTATTTTGAAAGATGAAAAGATGCCCTATGAGTGAAGAATGAGTGTGTTGATTCCCTTTTTTAAGAATAAAGGTGATGCACAAGATTATACAAATTACAGAGGAATTATGTTAATGTTTCATACTTTAAAACTATGGGAGAGAGTTATGGAGCATAGGTTGCGACGTGACACTAATGTTTCACAAAGTCAATTTGTATTCATGCAAGGTAGGTCTACTATGGAAGCTATACATTTATTGATAGGTTTGATGAAGAAGCATAAAGACTACATGTGATTTTTATTGATTTAGTGAAAACACATGATAAAGTTCCAAGAGAAGTGCTATGAAAAGTTTTATATAATAATGGGGTAATAATGCTTATATTCAAGCCATTAGATATGTATGTAGGTGTTGTTACTTGTGTTCAAACAGAAGGTGAAAAAGTATTTTCCTATTTTAGTTGAATTACATCAACGGCCGGCCTTAAGACCATATCTTTTTGATTTAGTCATGGATGTTCTCACTAGACATTTGTAAGAGGTTGTACCTTGGTGTATGTTTTTTTTTATGATATTCTTCTTGTTGATAAGATTGAGAGGGAGTTGAAGGTAAAATTGAATTATAGAGGTCAATCTTAGAGTCTAAAAGCTTTTGTTTGAGTAGATCTAAAATTGAATATATGGAGTGTATTTTTATTAATAATAGACCTAGTGGAGGGATTGTGACTTTAGACGATCAAGTCATTAATAAGAGCACACATTTTAGATTTCTTGGATTTATTATTCAGAGTGATGGTGAAATAGATGGGGATATTATTAGTAGAATTCAAGTTGGATGGTTGATGTGGATGAATGCATCAGGCTTATTATGTGTTAGAAAAGTCCCTCTCCAACTTAAGGGAAAATTTTATATGATTGTAGTTAGACTTGTAATGCCTTATGGTGCAGAATGTTGGCCTTTAAAAGAGATGCATAATATTAAGTTAAGTGTTGTATAGATGAGGATGCTCAAGTGGATGAGTGGCTTTACTCTTAGAGATAGGATAAGAATTGAGCATCCATATAAAAAGGTTGGATTGGCTCCAGTGAAAGATAAGATTAGAGAGTGTCATCTTAGATGATTTGGTCACATAAAATGGCGGCCTTTTGATGACTCAATTAAGAAATTAGAAGCATTATATTTACTTATATTAAGCAAGGTAGAGCCAGATGTAAAAAGACTTAATTAGAAAATATTAGAAATGACTTTATTTATTAGATTTAGATGAGAATTTGACCCTTAACAGGACAGAATGGAGAAAAAGGATTAATGTAGCCGATCTCACATAGTGGGATAAAGGCTTGTTGTTGTTGTTGACCTTATTACCTAACCAAGTATTCTTTATAGGTTCTAAATTATAAAATCATTGATGATTTCACAATAATTGATCTTTATAAAAAGATTGAACCTTGGCCTAAAATAATAGAACTTTAATATCTTAATAATGCCAATATAAACCTTAATTATCCATAGAGTGTGTCTTATAGCTAGGTTATTAATGTCTTCATAAAAGAAAATTAACTTTTGGTAAACACAAATTGAGCTCTTGACCCATTATACCCAAAGTGACTTATTTGACTATTTAGGATCAATTTATTAATTTCAATCAAATTGATCAAATTGTATGCTTCAACTGCCTTACAAAAATCATAATAGGTTAGCTATAGGTACCTTGACCTTAATGAGCTCTTGTATAAGCTAGTTGGTGTTCCAAGCTATTTTGATCCTATTAACCCCTTAAGGTCAATTTGAAAAACTTGACATTTTTAGCCAAATTGAGTTTAAAAAGTTATGTCAAATAATTTCAATTAATCAATCATAGATAAATTAAGCTCAATTAAGTATTGATTAAGCTAAATATGACTAATTATCCATAATGCCCTAAATTGACTCAACTAGGATATTTGAGCCAATTTAACTAATTTGATTAAATTAAATGCAAGTAATAGTCCTAAATGCTTTGATTAAATTTTTATAAACAAGTTAATTTTAATTTCTATTTGGTTAGGCCAATTAACCATAATTGACCCAACTTTGCTTAATAAACCCTATAGGGACCATTGAACCATTTTCATTAATTTGACTTCAATTAATCAACTTTTTGAGGTGAATGACCTTTAGCCATTTAATGAAAATTCAATTAAGCTCAATTAACCATTGGTTTGACCTAATAAGTTCAGTTGAATCATTATTTCCATGGTGACATATAACATGTGAGAGCTCGTTCCTTTGATTTTTTCTTTCTAAATATGTTTTTCCTCCCAAGATCGGCAGGGACGATATTGATATCGTCCAGGACGATCAGTGCATTGAAACAGCTGATTTTCTGGAGCAGATCCTCCAGGCCGATGTTTGGATCGTCCTGGGACGATCAGATGAGACAAAAATCCCGAGAGCCAGGGTTTTTATCACATTAATTATCGTCCTGCAAAATCGTTCTGGACGATTGAAAATTGTTCATATCGTCCTGGACGATGTGGCGATCGGCCAGGACGATCAGACTTATTTTATAAGGAAATCAGCTCGATTTGAGGAGAGAAAAACATTTTATAAAATAAAAAATATATGAAGAGAGAGAAAGAGAAGAAAAGCAAAGGAAAAGCTTGGTTTCGGAGGCCGCGGAGCGCTTTTCGTCCGTCGCCGCTGTTGAGCTATTTGTTTATCTCGCTGTAAGGACTCCGAATCCTATTTCTGTTTTCGAAGATGTTGAGTTTTGGTCGTTTTGTGCATAGATTTGTGTTTTCGTTACCGATAAACGTGCCGTATTTTGTATTGACAAAACTTTCACCGCAGAACTTTTGATATGTTATTGATATGATTATTCTACACATTTTGAGTATTTTCTGTAACGATTCTACCAGTTATTTTGGGTTCTGCGTGATTTTGATCGAATAGATAAATATCAGGTTGTGGATTGATGTTGCTTCAGTAGAATAAAAGTCTTATAATGTTGTCGTGCACGTTCTGTATTAATTTGGTGAATTGTTATTTTTAGGAATTTTTGTGTAAATTCCGTATACTGCCGTTATGCCGCTGATTTTTCGTACGATCTCTGATTTTTTGAATTGATGATTCAAATGATTAAATAAGCATATGAATATGAATGTATGGTTGAATTATTGTTATTATTACTGCATGATCTTATTGATACTTGTACATGTCACTGGATATGGATATGGATATGGACATGGATATAGATATATGGATATATTTATGGATATCTACAACAGCACTATGGATATCTACAACAGCAGTATGGTTTTCTACAACAGCACTATGGATTATCGACTTGAAAAACGCCTTGATAGCTAGTGATTGTACTTGTTCAGTAAGACTATTGTATTGAAATGCATGTGTATGGCATTGACTCGTGATGGATTTATTGCTTTTTTTATTTGGATTTATTGACGGATTTACGGACTTACTATTATCGTATGATTCCATCGATATTCGCATTTTGGCCCTAAGCATTGATATTGAGACTGTTATGGATATTGATATTGATATGATATGGATACTATGGATTCATTGATATTGATTGATACTATTGCTTCTACGCTGTATTGAACTGCTGCATTTGATTCATTGCTAGTATAGATTGGGCTTTATTGTATTGATTTCGATTGATTTAATTGATTGGATAGTATTATTTTGATTGATTAGATTTGATACGATTGATTTGACTGATCGACTGATTTTCTACTATTTATGGATTCTTCTGAGATTTGGATTTCTTCTTACTGTTTATTGATTCTTCTACCGCTGCATTGATTACTGATTTGATTGTCGTATTTGCATAGATTCATTGATCATGTGCAATAGACTGCTATGAAATTGATTGACTGACATGCATATTGTTTCCAGTACCGTGCTTTGATTTCAGTTCTAGGTATTAGGTGACCTGCTGGGCTTTTTGAAGCTCATTATATGTGGTTAATATTTTCAGGTCAGGGCAAGGGAGCAGAAGATTGAGATCGATCAGGAATCTCCAGGTTTTTGTGTTCTTTTGGTTATAGCGATTCTTTTGTACTCAGGATAGGATAGATTTCAGTTCTTGTGGACATAGTGTAGTTCCTGAGTATTGTATATGATCTTTTGAGATATGAATCGACTTGTACATTGATGTTTTAAATGTTATAGATTTTTGCTAGACTGTTTGATTGAAGTTATAGATAGCTCTGGTAAATGATTTTGATGAATTGACTGAAATTCTTTCCAAGTTAGATCTTGGGGCCTCACATAACACTTAGGAAATTTCACCTATTTGAAACCTACTGCACTAATTCAATGAAATAGGAATAATAGGTTCAAACTTAACCTTCCTATAGATGCCTCTAGGTGATCTTCAACCAATTCGACCTTTAAGACTTTTTAACTTTGCATTGACTAATTGCTTTAATGAAAATAATAAATCTAGCTTTTATGGATATAACAGGAATCCAAGTGAATTTAAGACCTTCAAATGCTGATATCCCTAGGTTATTGGTGGCCCTTAACTCCCAATAGGCCCTATAGATTGGCTAGTTGGTTCACTAAAATGAAGGTTAACCCAAGTAAATTCTTAAATGATCAAATTTATCATATCACATTTTAATCTCAAATTGATCATATATATTCAATCCTAAAACTATCATAAGATGTCCATAGATGGAATACATGATAATGATCAATTGATGTTATTCATGTTTGAATAAATTGAATCTAATACACCTTTTTGAACCCTTAAGGGTTTAATGAGCCAAATTGGTCTTAAAGACCAAATTGATTCAATCACTTAAGCATGGAGTTTTCCTAAATTTTCCTTGACATTACCCAAGCTTAGTCCACAATCTGTGATTTTATGTTTGATCATGCTTGGCAAATGGGTCAATTTGATCCGTTAAGAAAACTTAATCCAAATTGTATATGGGCTGATTGTTGTGAGTAGTGGATCAATCAAGTTAGAGCCGATGGATCCACATGATATTGGGTAGCTTGGCCCAATAATTATGAGCTTGCAAGGTTATTGATTATAAAAATGTCAAAACCTTGACACTAGTTCAAGTTACATGATTAGATGAGTTTCAAGAAGTTATTCTTATTCTCATATTCACAAGACAATGTATTCTTCTAAGGTAAAACTAAGATTGGTTGTATTTCATTCATTAAAGAAAAAAAAAAAATCCATTACATGAAACCCAAATAGTCATGAAAATATGGCTTCCTATGTTTGGGATAGGGAAGGCTTTTATGGTTTTGAAGAATTTAAGGTACCATTATGAAAAAAATGCTTTTATCAAGTCAAATGAGAGAATAGGGATGGGGAACATTCATTTTTAGTAGGAGAGAAAAGATGGTGGCTTATGAGGTGTCAAGTTCAGAAGGTGATATGGTGGTCAATTTGTGACCTTGAATGATTCAAGGCTATATAGTCAATTAGGTTATTTCAAATAGATCCTATATTTGTAGCGTGGAGATATGTAATCAAATACTAGCACGTCTCTTCTCAAGTTAGAAATGATAACAAGTTATTTGTTTTTGTGTTCTATAAAAGGAGGTCTATCGGTCATATTTTGTAAGTAAAAAGATTCGAGTAAGTTATATTTTGATTAAAAATCATCCATATGTGCCTAATATATAATAATGAAAATGTTGTACATCTCCAATTAATTTTAAGAAAGTGTTAAGGAAAAAGCTCTTGAGATGAGAAAGAAAAAATATATCATAATAAGAAAATCTCACTCACTAGAATTTCTACTCTACTCTTTTAGATAATCCCAAAAATCCAACAAATCAATTTAGCATTAATAAAAATGAGCGACTTCATTTGATGTTTAATATTATAAATTAATTTATTGTGAACAAATACCTAATATGTTGCAATAGGGGAGTAATAATTATAATATAGACCATAGATAAAACATATAAAATGAAAGGTGAAATGTAAAGATGTATGTGATAGGGTCAAAATTGTATAAGTGTTGATTATTGTGAGTAGGGGATCAATTGAGTTAGAGCTGATGGATCCACATGATACTGTGTGGCTTTGCCCACTCATTATGAGCTGGCAAGGTTGTTGATTATAAAAATGTCAAAACCATAACACTAGTTCAAGTTACATGATTAAATGAGTTTGAAGTTGTTCTTATTCTCATATTCACAAGACAATTTCTTCCTCTAACATCTATAGGTAGTCCTAGAGATATCTCATGTACATCTTCACATCAATGTAAAATTTAACTTTCAATCCTTACATGGTTTGATAAGTTATCTCTTAATATATTTTACCTAGAAAACTTTGCCTAAATCTTAGGCTAGGTTGAACAAAAGTTGACCATAGAGTGATCTTAGTAGACCCTAAGGTGTGCATTTTTCATGCATAGCCTATGGTTAGTCGTATATGCTCTATTACTTAAAGGAACCATGTAAATGTCTAATTAATGGTGTAAATATTAAATCTTCCTCTCATATGTTTTGTTACTTATAATTACATATAAATGACTATCATATCTTTGTTTGGTTTGTGGGTATTTATTTGACCAATGGTCAAATCACTAACAAATACTCAAACATGTTATTAGGTTCAAGGGCATTTGGTAATTTTTTTATCAAATGACCTTATTACCTAACCAACATTATTGTTATCATGTCCCAAGTCGTGGATGAGAAAAGTGGATGGTTACGTTAGGTAGCCAACAACCATCATAAAACTTATAGAATAATCATGACATAAATCATTTAATACATTGTATTAATGCTAGGATGTTCCCTGAATGCAATGACAATTAAGGACTATTGTGCCAGCGCCTGGGTATAGTGATAAATAGGTAAGGTTTTCCACATCATGGATGGATGTGAGAGAATAAACTAGTCCATAAAACTAAAATTAGGATAAGAACTTGGAATATATGTTCCCTTACATGTAAATTAATAGAATTAATAGATATTATGATCTATAGGTAGATACATAATCTTTGCATTCAGGAAACTAAATGGGTTGGAGAGAAGTCTAAGTAGATTAATAGTTTTGGATTCAAACTATGGTATTCTCATAGGAGTCGTACTAGAAATGGTGTAGATGTGATTATCGATAGGAGTTTAAAGGATAATGATATAAAAATCAATAGAATTAGAGTAGAATTATAGTTTTAAAGATTGTTGTTGATCCTAAGATAATTAATATAATAAGCTCTTTTGCTCCTCAAGTAGGTTTGGATGTGTTCAAAATTAAAACTTTAGAATGACCTAGAAGAATTAATACAAATGATACCTCTCGAAGAAAGAGTTTTTATTAGAGGAGATTTAAATGAACATGCTGGTAGAGAGATATATGATTTTAAAAACTTTCATGATGGCTATGACTTTGGAGCAACTAATGAAGGTGGTAGGACCATATTATAATTTTCTTTAGCTTATAATTTTGTAATTGTTAATATCTAATTTTAAAAAAAGAGATGACCATCTCATCACTTATAAGAATTGATATAGTAAAACTCATATTGATTATTTTAATATAAGAAAAATAGTTTATTTAGATTGCAAAGATTGTGAAGTTATTCTGAGTGAGGGTTTATGCACCCAACATTATTTATTAATTTTAGACTTTAAGATGAAGAGGACATAATATTAAAAATAAAATAATTCATTATTCTAAGATTAGATTCAGACATTTAAATGAATATTAAGGAAAATATTTTTCAGAGTAAGATTCTAGATCTTAAGATTTTATCTGTGCATGAGAAGCTAATGCTATGTGGGAAAAGGTAGCTAGTGATATTAAGAATGTTACAAAAGATGTGCTTGGAATATCAAAGAAAAAATATACTAATAATAGAAATAGTTAGTGGTAGAATCAAAATATGTAAGAAAAGATAAAAAAAGAAGAAGATTTATTATAAAATTTGTTTAGCTGTAAACTCTGATAATTGGGAAAGATATAAAGAGTCATGTAAGGAGTTTAAGAATGTAATTTGTAATGCAAAGATTTTAGCTTTTAATGATTTATATAATAGTTTTGATACTAAGGAGGGATAAAGATATATGTCGAAGTGCCTTTATTATTAAAGGATATTAAAAAAAGATGGATGAGATATTTTGCTAAATTTTTTTAATGAAGATTATTAAAATGAAATTGACTTTAGTGATCTTAGCACCCTAAATGAAAAAAAAAAAGATTTTTATTTTTATTGCCATATTAATAAAACCAAAGTTAAAGATGCTTTAAAGAAGATGAAGTGTGAAAAAATCGTTGGACCTGATGATATTCCAATAGAGGTATGGAAATGCTTAGGAGATGAAGAAATTTCTTGGCTTACTAAACTTTTTAATATTATTTTGAAAACTGAAAAGATGCCCTATGAGTGAAGAATGAGTGTGTTGATTCTCTTTTTTAAGAATAAAGGTGATGCACAAGATTTTGCAAATTACAGAGGAATTAAGTTAATGTTTCATACTTTAAAACTATGGGAGAGAGTTATGGAGCATAGGTTACGATGTGACACTATGTTTCACGAAGTCAATTTGGATTCATGCAAGGTAGGTCTACTATGGAAGCTATAAATTTATTGAGAGGTTTGATGAAGAAGCATAAAGAAAATAAGGAGGATCTACATGTGATTTTTATTGATTTAGAGAAAACATATGATAAAGTTTCAAGAAAAGTGCTATGAAAAGTTTTAAATAATAAAGGAGCAATAATGCTTATATTCAAGCCATTACGGATATGTATGTAAGTGCTGTTACTTGTCTTCAAACAGAAGGTGAAAAAGTATTTTCCTATTTCAGTTGAATTACATGAAGGACCAACCTTAAGACCATATCTTTTTGCTTTAGCATGGATGTTCTCACTAGACATTTGTAAGAGTTTGTACCCTGGTGTATGCTTTTTTTTGATGATATTCTTCTTGTTGATAAGATTGAGAGGGAGTTTAAGGTAAACTTGAATTATAGAGGTCAATCTTAGAGTCTAAAAGTTTTTGCTTGAGTAGATCTAAAATTGAATATATGGAGTGTATTTTTTTATTAATAATAGATCTAGTGGAGGGATTGTGACTTTAGACGATCAAGCCATTAATAAGAGCACACATTTTAGAGATCTTGGATTTATTGTTCAGAGTGATGGTGGAATAGATGGAGATATTATTAGTAGAATTCAAGTTGGATGGTTGATGTGGAGGAATGCATCGGGCTTGTTATGTGTTAGAAAAGTCCCTCTCCAACTTAAGGGAAAATTCTATATGATGGTAGTTAGACCTGTAATGCCTTATGGTACAGAATGTTGGCCTTTAAAAGAGATGCATAATATTAAGTTAAGTGTTGTACATATGAGGATGCTCAGGTGGATGAGTGCCTTTACTCTTAGAGATAGGATAACAACTGAACATCTATATAAAAAGGTTGGAGTGGCTCCAGTGAAAGATAAGATTAGAGAGAGTCATCTTAGATAATTTTGTCACATAAAATGGCGGCCTTTCGATGACCCGATTAAGAAAGTAGATGCATTAGATTTAACTTATATTAAGCATGGTAGAGCCAGATCTAAAAAGACTTAGTTAGAAAATATTAGAAATGACTTTCTTTATTAGATTTAGATGAGAATTTGACCCTTAACATGATAGAATGGAGAAAAAGGATTCATGTAGCTAATCTCACATAGTGGGATAAAGGCTTGTTGTTGTTGTTGACATTATTACCTAACCAAGTATTCTTTATAGGTTCTAACTTATAAAATCATGGATGAATTCACAATAATTGATCTTTATAAAAAGATTAAACCTTGGCCTAAAATAATAGAACTTTAATATCTTAATAATGCCAATATAAACCCTAATTATCCATAGAGTGTGTCTTATAGCTAGGTTATTAATGTATTCATAAAAGAAAATTAACTTTTGGTAAACACAAACTAAGCTCTTGACCCATTGTACCCAAAGTGACTTATTTGACTATTTAGGATCAATTTATCAATTTCAGTCAAATTGTATGCTTCAAATGCCTTACAAAAATCCTAATAGGTTAGCTATAAGTACCTTGACCTTAATTAGCTCTTGCATAAGCTAGTTGGTGTTCCAAGCTATTTTGATCCTATTAACCCCTTAAGGCCAATTTGAAAACTTGACATTTTTATCCAAATTGAGTTTAAAAAATTATGTCAAATAATTTCAATTAATCAATCATAGATAAATTAAGCTCAATTAAGTATTGATTAAGCTAAATATGACTAATTATCCCATATGCCCTAAATTGACTCAACTAGGATATTTGAGCCAATTTAACTAATTTGATTAAATTAAATGCAAGTAATATTCCTAAATGCTTTGATTAGATTTTTATAAACAAGTTAATTTTAATTTCTATTTGGTTAGGCCAATTAACCATAATTGACCCAACTTTGCTTAATCAACCCTATAGGGACCATTGAACCATTTTCGTTAATTTGACTTCAATTGATCAACTTTTTGAGGTGAATGACCTTTAGCCATTTAATGAAAATTCAATTAAGCTCAATTAACCATTGGTTTGACCTAATAAGTTCAGTTGAATCATTCATTCCATGGTGACATATAACACTTAGGAAATTTCACCTATTTGAAACCTATTGCACTAATTCAATGAAATAGAAATAATAGGTTCAAACTAAACCCTCCTCAAGATGTCTCTAGGTGATCTTCAACCAATTCGACCTTTTAGACTTTTTAACTTTGCATTGATTAATTGCTTTAATGAAAATAACAAATCTAGATTTTATGGGTATAACGGGAATCCAAGTGAATTTAAGTCCTTCAAATGCTGATATCCCTAGGCTAGTGGAGGCCCTTAACTCCCAATAGGCCCTATAGATTGGCTAGTTGGTTCACTAAAATGAAGGTTAACCCAAGTAAATTCTTAAAGGATCAAATTTATCATATCACATTTTAATCTCAAATTGATCATATATATTCGGTCCTAAAACTATCATAAGATGTCCATAGATTGAATACATCATAATGATCAATTGATTTTATTCATGTTTGAATAAATTGAATCCAATACACCTAATTGAATCCTTAAGGGTTTAATGAGCCAAATTGGTCTTAAAGACCAAATTGATTCAATCACTTAAGCATGGAGTTTTCCTAAATTTTCCTTGACATTACCCAAGCTTAGTACACAATCTATGATTTTATGTTTGATCATGCTTGGCAAATGGGTCAATTTGATCCGTTAAGAAAACTTAATCCAAATTATATATGGGATGATTGTTGTGATTAGTGGATCAATCAATTTAGAGCCGATGGATCCACATGATATTGGGTAGCTTGGCCCAATAATTATGAGCTGTCAAGGTTATTGATTATAAAAATGTCAAAACCTTGACACTAGTTCAAGTTCCATGATTAGATGAGTTTGAAGAAGTTATTCTTATTCTCATATTCACACGAAAATGTACTTCTAAGGTAAAACTAGAGATATCTCAAGTACATATTGGCATTAATGTGAAATTTATCTTTTAATCCTTACATTGTTCGATATGTTATCTCTTAGCATATTTTAGCTACAAAACTTTGCCTAAATCATAGGCTAGGTTGAACAAAAGTTGACCGTAGAGTGATCTTAGTTGACCCGAAGGTATGCAATTTTTATGCTTAGCTATGGTTAGTTGTATATGCTCAATTACTTAAAGGCACCATATAATTGACAAATCAATGGATTAAATATTAAATCTTTTTTTAATATGTTTAGTTACTTATAATTACATATAAATGATTATCATATCTTTAAGTTTGATTTTTGGGTAATTATTTGACCAATGGTCAAACCACTAACAAATACTCAAACATGATTTGGTAAATTTTAATTAAATGACCTTATTACCTAACCAAGTATTCTTTATAGATTCTAAATTATCAAATCATACATGAATTCAAAATAATTGATCTTTAAAAAAAGATTGAACCATGGCCTAGCATAATTGGACTCTAATTGGTTAAAAATGCCAATATAAGCCCTAATTTTCTGTAGAGTGTCTTATAGGTCTTTAATTACTTCATAAAAGAAAATCAACCTTTGGTAAACACCAACGAAACCCTTGATGCATTGCACCCAAAGTGACTTATTTGACTATTTAGGATCAATTCTATTAAGTTGATCAAATTGAATGCTTCAACTGCCTTACAAAAATGCTAATAGGTTAGCTATAGGTTCCTTGACCGAATTAGCTCTTGCATAAGCTAATTGGTGTTCAAAACTATTTTGATCCTATTAACCCCTTAAGGAAAATTTGGCAAATTTGTTATTTTAAGCCAAATTGAGCTTAGACAATCATTGGAAACAATTTCAATTAATCAGTCATAAATAAATTAAGCTTCATTAATTATTGATTATGCTTAATTTGACTAATTATTCCATATGCCCTAAATTGACTCAATTAGGATAGACAACAAGCCAATTGAACTAATTTGTTAAGTTAAATGCAAGTAATACTCCTAAATGCTTTTGTTAAATTTTTTTTATAAACAAGTTAACCTTAGCTTCCTTTTGGTGAGGTCAATTAACCATAATTTACCCAGCTTAGCTTAATCGACCCTATAGGGACCATTGAACCATTTTTTTTTTAATTTGACAAAAATTGATCAACTTGTCGAGGTGAATTACCTTAAATCATTTAATTAAAATTCAATTAAGCTAGACCTAATAAGTTCAGTTGAATCATTCTTTCCAAGGTTGCCCATACTACTTAGTAAATTTCACCTATTTGAAACCTATTGCACAAACCAATTTAATTAAATAGGAATAATAGGTTCAAACTAAACCTTCCTCAAAATGTCTCTATGTGATCTTCAACTAATTCTACCTTTAAGAACTTTTAACTTTGTATTGATTAACCACTTTGATAAAAAAAAAGTAAAATATAGCATTTACTGGTCTAACATGAACCCAAGTGAATTTAAGACCTTTGATTACTGATACCGTTAGGCTAGTGGAGGCCCTTAACTCCCAATATGATATATAAGTTTCTAGTTGGTTCATAAATATAAATTTAACCCAAATAAATTCTTAAAGGATCAAATTCACCATGTCACACTTAAATCTCAAATTGAACATCTATGTTGGGTCCTAAAACTATCATAATATGTCTATAGATGGAATACATCTTATAACGATCAATTGAAGCTATGCATGTTTGAATCAATTGAATCCAACACAATCAATTTGAACCCTTAGGGGTTTAATGAGCCAAATTGTTCGTTAAGGCCAAACTGATTCAATCACTTGAGCATGGAGTTTTTCTAAATTGTCCTTGACATGCCCAATCTTAGTCAACAATCTTTGATCATCTGTTTGACCGTGCTTGGCTAAAATGGGTCAATTTAATCAATTGAGAAAACTTTCAATGCTTAGTTAAGTTTAGTTCAACCAATTGATTAAGTTGGATTAAACCAAGGCTTATGGAACTTGCCAAAGATATTAGGAAGACAACCCTAATTAGGCCAACTCAATTGAAATTGGGCCAAGTTCATTAAATGGGTCATTATGACCCATTTGAACCAATCTATCACCCTAAAATCGATTCCCCAATAGTCCTAACCTAAACGAATGGCATTAACTGGGCTTAAACATAGGCTAAACAAAGCTTAATTATGAGAATTATAAATGTCCAATCACAATTCTCCACAAATAATCCTTAAAAATTGTATTATTCCCTTCCCTACCATCAAACCGACCCTTCACATGGCTTGATGAAGGTAGATGTCCATAGATCACCATGGAAGCCATACCATATAAGGTTAAGTATAAGTGATTAAGAGGTGAATTGAAGGAGATATTCTTATTTTCTCTTCCACACCTTCAATGAGTTTCGAGAACTACCCTAGCTATTCCATGCTAATTCTCAACACCTATCTTGCTTAATTACTATGCTTCTCCATTACAATAAAAGGGTTTGGTTAACCAAACAATTCATATTATCATGAGCTAATTTTATTAGTAGACCAAACTATATGAAATTTTAACCACAGATGCATTGATCCATATAGAATTTAGGAGAAAATTCTTCCTTGCATTTATTTTCCTATTTTTTATTTTAAAATTTATTAATTCTATATTTCCATAATTAAATGCATCAAATAGCTCATAGTAAGCCTCAGAAAATTATGTCATGACTTGATAAAGTTTGCATTACATTGATTGATTTTTGGAAGGCATAAAGTTAATGTTCAAAATTCATAGTAATTTTAGTTCTAATTTAGAAATTTCAAAAAGGTTATGGGAGGTCTAATTCATTTTAAGACATATCTTTCATTTATTTTTAATTTTTGAAATCATTTTATAGTTTAATAATTTAAAATTTGTGATTTTCAGTATTTCCTATTTAAAAAATTTTAATAAAATTTGAGAATATTAATTAAGTTAAGAAAGACCTATCTAAAATTTTCCAAGGTTTGGCCGTAAGGACTTTGCATGAATTTAATATTTTTTGTGTGAAAATTGACTCTATGTAAAATAATCATTATTTCAAATGTTCAGATATAGAAAATGGTTTAAATTTCCTTGAAAATATTGGATTTTCTTTAAAATGACAATTCATCTCAAGAGGTCATTCAAATAATTTTTTAAAATCACAAAGCTCAAAATTATAATTTTGATCCTAAGAAATCCTGTTTTTTAAATATTAGAAAATATTCTAATTAAAAGAATATAAAATTTCATGTATTTTTTATTTAAAAATGCATATTTGGTTGTTTAAGGCTTAAAGGATATTTTCTAAATTAGTGGAATTTTTTTCCTATTTAGTTGTTGTTTTTCTTTATTATTGCAATTTATAAAACAAAAATATTTAATATTAAATAATTTCAAACAATCTCAAAATATTTAGAAATGATAACCTCATGTATGAGCTTATGGCCAAAATTTCATGCATGAGATGTATATTATTCATCAATGAAAATCTCCCTTATAAGTAATAAAAAAATATTAAAATATAATTTAATTAATTAATTGAGGCTCAAATTTAGTTTCTCTAAGTCAAATGTCAAGCATTTAACATCTCAAAAAATTTAAGAAAATTTTAAAAAGTATTTAATTGTTTCATTAATTCTCACGTTCCGTGATAATTATAAAAATCATTAAAAATAGTACAAAAATATCCTTAATATTGGAAAAATTGAACCAATCAAAAAAATTATGCTTCTCGACTCCATAATCCAAATTTTTTATTAAGATTCTGATTGCCTTTTGGATAGGAATCGTGAGAATGTATATTCTTTCCTCAAATGTCCTATTGAGGGGGAAAGGATTAAATCTTTTTAAGAAATAAAGTTTTTGATCGGAATATGAAAAAAACGGAAAGACCCCTTAACTATTTAAGTTGTTAATAGAACGAATCACACTTTTACCACTAAACTATACCCGCTACATATTCATTATTGGATATGAATGGACTATTTGTCCAACATAGGGTTTGTTTCTTTCCTCCCGGGTCCCTTTTTATTTGCTTATTATAATAGATAGGATCATTGGCTCATTAAGTTTTTTTTTTTTTTAATGATTTTATTGTTTTGGCTTTAGAGAGCAATTGATCCTCTAAGAATCTGCAACCTTTTTATTTTTATTTTTTAATTTTTTTTTTAATTAACGTGGTGCCTATGTGAATTTTAGCCAAAAAAGCAAAAAACTTTCATTAAATAAAGTTTTTTAAAGTGTTAATTATTTTAAATTTTAACACTTTGACCCTATGTTTTAAACACTTTTAAGGTAATTTGTGTATTTTGTATCTTAAATATCTAATAATTTTGAAAAAATTAGCAAGATCCCAACTTCATTTATAAAATTTGAAAGATCCATTTGATTTGATTCAAGCTTGCTCATAATAAAATTATTGTAGAACATTATACACATTAACGTGTAATTCTAGTTAATATAGGTTAATCAATTCTTAATCATATATGCATTTGTGCACTAGGTACTTGCTTTAGACTTGTATTTAGGGTAATATGGTAATTGCACTTCACAACTCCTTTACTTGATTAATTTGATTTTAACTTGTTAACATACAATTATGCTTGATTAATATGGGTCAAGCTTTACACTCTATTTTTTTAGCACATTAAATAGTTTGCCAGTACTGATAAGCTGATTAGTAGGGATCACATTTCTTGTGATGACATGTACAACATTCTAGCATTGTTCATCGTAGTCCTTCATAGATCCAAATAACATTATGAATCACTAATTAAAAAAATTTTGGAGATAATTTTGATATTCCTCTATTTGTATCATTGTCATGCATTTACTTGATTAACATCTTAACTTGACATGTTTTGCTAAGTTTAGCTATACATCCTTAGACATTTTGAAACCAATCCATTAATTTTCATATGTTAGGTTGAGCATCACTACAATCTATTCTTTTGATTGGGATTTCTACTTCTCAGTCATGCTCTTTTGATTAAAATATTTATAAATTGGTCACACTCTTTTCATTATTTCTATCTCTAGCATGCTCATATCCTTCTTATTACACTAATCACCCTTCAATAACGCTTCTTTGGTAGGAATATTTTGTTGCAAATCTATTTTCTTGACTTATGTTTTGATGATTGACAAACACTATTGATTCTCTTGGACTGCCTGTTACTTCTAACTTTTCAGGAATCAAAGATCGGACGAACAAACGAAGCCAGCTCAAAATTGCGTAGGTTTAGGGTTGAGTCAGTCTATACTTTGTTTTTTCTCTTCTTGAGTCTATTTGTAATGTTCAAAGAGACTGATGCTAAGTAACCCTACACACACACATGAGAGACTTAGAATTTCTGTTTTTACTCAAATCGGCCAGGACGATATTTACATCGTCCTGGACGATCGAGCTTAAAACAGAAAATCTAAATAAGGATTTTTAATTAAGACAGCCGTCATTAACAGATCGTCCTGGACAATATGTGTATCGGCCAAGACGATAAGCTAAAAATAGAAAGAAATTGTTGCTATAAATAATTAAGATATTATGTACTTTTTGGTAATCGGCCAGGACGATCTTGGATCGGCTTAGACGATATTCACAAATTATGCCTTAATTGATCAGACAATCAAGGAAGTAATTAAGGATGATTGATACGATCATATCATCCTGGTTGATCGCAGGATCGGCTAGGACGATCTATTCAAAAATCTTAGTTACTTCTGGATGATAAATATCGGCCAACACAAATTTAGGGTGATGTGCTGGACGATCGGGATCAGACAGCTTGAATTCAGGGCGATGCTCTGAACGATTTTCCTCTGATTTGAATTGATCGGCCTGGACGATCGTGAGATGATCCTGGACGATCAAGCTAATTTTCAATCGTCCAGTTTACATTCAGGGAGATGCTCTGGCCGATCTTCTGAGATTTGTACTGATCGGCCAGGACGATTTCCATATCATCCTTGACGATATAGTCGGCAACTTGCAATTAATGAGCTCCTTTGAAGCTCTTCTATTTAAGAGCTCTTGTTCAACATTTTGAACAATCTTTTGCTGCTGCCTTCACCTGAGAAGACCTTCAGGAGAGAAAGAGAGAGAGGGAGAGAGAGAGGATCTTGTGAGGGGGAGCTTGTGAGGGGATTCACAAGGGTTGCTTCAAGGATGGCTATGCTTCTTCTTCGTCTAGAGTTTCTCGTTCGTGGAAGGGTCGGTAGAGGTAAGGATTCAGCATCTGATTGTGGTTCTTTGCCAGCTTCTGTAGGAAGCAAAATGAGATAGGTTCTTTACCTTGCCGGGGTGGCAAAAAGAGGTTCTTTGTAAAGGCTTCTCCGCCTAGCTGTGGGGGCTAAAGGAGAGTCACGATTGTAGTGTAATACTCGGAGGGCGCCGCCGGGTTGTGGACGTAGGTCGAGTTGACCAAACCACTATAAATCTCTGTGTTCTTGTTTCTTGCTTCCGCACTTACTTTTTTGTGGTGTGATTTTTGGTTTATGAGATTTTACTTCTTTGTTAAAAGAAAATTTTTAAAATACTAATTCACCCCCCTCTTGGTTAGCTTGGGCCAGTTCTATAGGGCTTAACATCCCTAACGAACTTTCATGTTTGGTCTAAGTTCATCCATAGTATGGCCATACCAGTTAGTAATGCTTTATCCATTCTGTCATGCTTTATTTATTAGAATATTCCCCACTTTGGTCATGCATTTCTGACCATGCTACACTTTGACATAGCTATACCTTTTTTTGGCTAAGTTATTCTCTTGTAGGATTATGTTTTTTAAATTTTTTATTCAACCATTCTTTTATAAGTAGCCTTCCTTATAGGAATCATCTTAGCCATAAAATATTTTGTTGGGTTCTATCTTGATTTGGTCAAACTCTTCATAAAATATTTTGTTCGATTCTATCATAATTTGATCATACTCTCCATAAAATATTTTGTTTACTTTTATCTTTATTTTGTCATACTTTATTGACTAATTTATTTTGTTGTTGTTGTTGTTGTTAAACATGCCTTTTTTCTCTTTCTTTGATAGGGCTTCGCCTTAGCTGCCTCCCCTCATCTGAGTTGATATGCTCGCACGCTCTTTGCTTTCAGCAATGCATTCTGGGAAGTTCTCTATGTTTGTTTTCCTTTGAATCTTCTATAATTTTTTTTCTTTTATGCGCTTTTCTCAAATGATTTTTTTACCTCTTAGCATTCCACCTTTATTTGCTCTTACAGTTCAAATGGAGATTAATAATCTTCGATTGAAAGATCCTAATTTTTTAAATGGTAAAAATAATCTCTATCTTTTATTTATGAACTCTCTAGTGCCTTATCTTTGGTGGATTTTCCTGATCTCAAGACTACAACCCATTATGGGTTATCATCACTTTGGATTTTGTAAGATAGGATTCTTGCTCTTGGAGCCCCTATTGAATTTGCATTGATTGGTAAATTTCCCAATCACTAGATTGATATAGACTTAATTCAGATAATTTTTTGTATTCTTAAGCTTTTCGATGATTTGTTGGTTACCCTCTTAGATACTAAGTATGTGTTTATTAAACTCACTTATGACATGAATTATAATAGAGATTTGGCCCATTGCTTTTACTTTGTCAACAACTGATTTATAAAATTAATTAAATGGTTATTATTTTTTGACATTTTTATAAAATTACCTATCATCCCTATTTTAATTTCTTTCCCTAATCTTCCACCCCATTTCTTGTGGGTCTTACTTGTTGGTGTGTGGGGTCTTATGGGTTGGGTTCTTGGTGGGGTGAATTGATGTTTTTAAAATTCTCAAATAAAAAAAAACGATCTAAACAAAATAATCACCCACATTAAATAAACTACAAAAATTAAATGCAGAATTTTGATAAGAAAGAACACACTAATTTTTAAGGTGGTTTGGTCAATGTGACCTACGTAGACTCCCTGAAGCCTTTTCTCAAGATATTGCACTAAACTCAGTGACTCTCATTTTGCTCCAATAGCAAGACAGAGAAGCTTTTACAAATCTTTCCACCAACTCCGATGAGGTAGAGAATGCAACCTCCTTTTGCTTCCTCCTAAAGTAGGAAGAGAACGTCGACCTCCTTTTGCTTCCTCCTGAAGAAGGAAGAGAACCTCGATCGATCGCTGAAGTAGACCTCTATAGAACCTCCATGGAACCAGCGGCTACGACTGGAGAAGACGACTCAGATCTTTGTTTGGAGCAACCTTTGTGAATCCCTCATAAAATCCCCCTCATAAGATACTCTCTCTCTCTCCTAAGCTCTCACTCTCCTTTTCTTAGTTCTCTCAGGTAAAGATAGCAACAAAAGATTTTATCTTGAGTAAACAAGAGATCTTATATAGAAAGGGCTTCAAATTTGCTCTAAATTGCACCAAATTGGCAAAGATTTTCCAGGACGATCGATAAATCGTCCTATATGATATCGATCGTCCTGGACGATCAATACATTTTTAGCTCACATGGCATGGATGATATGGGAGAGCTGGATGATTATAAGATTTGTTTGTTCTTATCATCCAGGACGATTCTAGGATTGTCCTGTACGATTAGTTCAAAACATAGAATATTGTCCATAATATCATTCTATTCGGCTAGACTTTACAAGTTGGGCGATGAAAAAATAACTTATCATCCGGGATGATTATGTGACTGTCTTGTATGATTAGTTCAAAATATAGAATATCGTCCAGAATATCATTCTATTTGGCTAGACTTTACTAGTTAGATGAAGAAAAAATAACTGATCGTCTAGGACGATTATGTGATCGTCCTGTATTATTATCTCAAAACATAAAATATCATGTAGTACATCATTCTGTTCGGCCAAAGCGATTTAGGAAGAAACTAAGGTTTTTCAACTTATTGTCTAGGATGATCCTAAACTTAACTTTTTTCCTTAACCATTAGATTAATTTAGGCATAATTGAACTGCATTATCCAGGACAATGTCCTATATGATGCCAAAAATAATAAACTGTCTAAAAGGGTTGTTGGATGAATTTTTTTTTTCTGAGTTTAGTCTATCGTCTAGGATGATGTTAAGATCATTCAGGATGATCTACTTAAATTGACTGTCTTAATATGGATGCCCTAATTAGGGTTTCTATTTTTGACTGATCATCCAGGAAAATATGGGATCGTCCTGTACAATGTGATAAAAAATAGAAAAACTCTTAAGCCTATAAATTTTCACACCCTGAGTGTGAGTGTGCAAGGTTACTTAGCATCATGATCCATAAGATTATATTTGACTCAAGAAAGGTAACAAAAAACTAGAAATACACTTACAGACTGACTGAGTCCTAATCTACTAAATCATAAGCTGGCTTGATTTGCAATTGACCTTGTGGACCTGAAATGTCGGTAGGCATGACAATAATAATAAAAAAAATAAAAAATACTAGAAATGTTTGCTATCATCAAAATTATACTTTTTGAATCCAGATTTACAATAATCTCCCCCTTTTTAATGATGATAAATATTTAGTAGAAAATTTAACTTAGGCAATTAAATAAAACATAAAGTGGGAAAACCAAGAAATGCAAATTTTACTAAAATTAAACAAATGGTACAAATAAAATACTAATCAATAATAATTTAAAAAAATATAAGGAAATAATTGAAACACTATACAACCACTACTCCTTTTGACATTACAAAAAGGAGGATAAAAAATAGAAAAGAAAAATAGAACAAAAATAGAAAATAATAATAAAAAAAAGAAAATAGACTACAAGTATGAAGGGCCCTGATCATCAAAAGGAGGTCATTGCGACGGCTGAAAGAAGCTGGAGATGGTAGAAAACTACTCCCCAAACCAGACCATGTTCTGGTTGTGCTGCTGCTACTGCTGTTGTGTCTGGTACACATCAAATCTAGCAATATCCTCCTCATGCTGCTTCTCCTGTGCAAGAACATAAGAATTAAACCTAGCCTCCCACTAGTCGAACCACTCCACCAGTTAATCCAGCTGTGACTGTTAGTGGATTAGAATAGATGCAGGAATGGGTGCAAAAGCAGCTTCCCCCTCAGCTCCCTCAGCCTCCTCATGCTTTGGATGGAGATGAGTGTTGTGAAGAACATTAAAGGAGCTGTTAGTATAGAAGGCAGGCTAAAAATCAAGTGGGGCAGGGTATTGAAGATTGTTTTTGGTTTCCAGGACACATGCTATGATGTGTCCTAAGGAAAGGTTAGGCTTTTTTTTTTGTGACCTAGATCCCTAATACTAGTCAGATGCTCAATGCAATGGAAAAAATATTAACAATATTGAATTCTCTATGGACCATTACGTAGAATGTGATGATTGAAAGGAGAGGAGTGATGTGGACACGATCACCAGTCTTTAGAATTACTGAGGTGCGAAGTACATATTGGATTGTCCTGACATCCTTGACTAAGGTGTTAGATGCCCCATAATGATAGGAAACATGAGTGTTTCTCAGAAGGTGGTTGGTAGGAGCCCAGTCAAAATCAAATTGTTGAGACAAGATGTGAAGCTTGTCTCTACTAGTGGACAATTGGAGGAGTTCATGGCAATCTTGGTATATAATCTCTACTTGACATCTATTGACATAGGATTACAGGGTAGTATAGGTAACATCTATCCTAAGGCTAGCGAAGAACTCATAAAGGAGTTTAGAACTAAACGAGTAAGCTAGTGTCAAAATGAAGGTGAGAGAGGTATGAGTAAAAAGATCAAGTACTGGATTGGTGAGTGTTCAAGAATTGATAGTCCTCGATAGAGTGATTTTGACAATTTTTCTATCAAAGATTGGTGGCTTGGTAAGCTACCTCATTGAAATGAGGGTTGATAGAAACCCTCGAGGAACATATCGATAGCCATCCTATACCATTTTCCACCAATCATTGACATTGACAAGAATTTCAGAGTATGAGTGAGAATAAAGAGGAATTTAAGGTTTTGAGGGTAAGAAAACTCTTTGAAATCTTCTATTTATAAAGAATTGACCACATCTTCTAGGACAATAGCAGAATCATCTAGGATGATCAGGTGAAATTATGACATCTAGGATGATTGGTAAAAAGGGTGATCATATCATCCAGGATGATTATATATCATCCGGGATGATGAGACTCAGGTGATCGTCCCGATGAGTCAGCATGGATGACCGTTAACGAAAAGGTATCATCCATGATGATTAAGTGGATCATTTGGGATGATCGATAATAATGGATCGTACAGTCGAATTTAAAATGTGTAACCACTTTTGCAATATAGATCGTCCAGGATGAACAGGTGCATCGTCCAGGATGATCACAGATAATTTAGCAGGATTTGATCAAATCATCTAAGATGATGTGCATCATCTAGGACGATCACAAATAATTGAGCAGGATTTGATCATATCGTTCAGGACGATCTCAAATGATTGACTCAGATTAGCCATCAGATGAAAGATGAGGGGTGGATTAATGATATCATCCATGATGATGTAAATATTATCTAGGATGATGTGATCAAAATTTGAAGTTTTTGGGAATGAATGGAGGTGATCAGAAGAGGCCCTAAAGCATAAGAAAAAAAAAAAAAAAAAGAAAAAAAAAAAAAAAAAAAAAAGAGAAAATAAAACAGCAAAAAAAGATAAAAATGACAAAAAAGAGTGAAAAACAATCCTTTTTTTTATCAAAGCATGAATATGAAAAATTTTCTATGTGATTGAAATAAAAATTTGTATGAAAATGAGTTAACATCATCAAAATATAAAAAAATGGTAGAATAATCGATCCTATTTACCCTAACTTAGACTTCTTACAAGGCAAACCATCTTTGAAAATAAAGATCAAACTCAGAAAAAGTAATTTAATAAAAAAGTTATTCGTTCAAAACATATTATCAGAAAAATATCTTATAGAAGAATATAGCAAAGTCACAATCATGAATTTTAAATCAAGTATTTAAAAATATCAAGTGTCATATAAATTCTTTTAAAATTTAACGATTTTAAAGAGAAGAAGCTTGCTCTCTTGTGGGCTCATTTTATGCCTACTGTCAATTTGTTGGTACACTTTAGGTATATTTTGATTTTTGATACACTTTATATATCTTTTAAATATTTGGCGATCATTGCGTATCTTTTAAGTTTTTTTTCCTTTTGGGCTCATTTTATACCTCTTGTCATTTTTGCAAGCTAGTTGTGAAAATACTCTAAGTTGTGAGAATAACTTCTAGATATTTTAGTAAACCCCAAAGCAAAATCAAATTCATATGATAAATGTAATGACAAGATTATGAAACCTTGAAAGTAATTTAATGACATCGAACATTATTTATATATGATAGATTATCATAACAAGTTAAAAAGATTTGAATTGCAAAGTTCAGTTATTAATTTGAGAAAGACTTTTATTTAAAAAAGAAAATTATACTGGTAAAATGAGTTAGAGGAAGGGAAACCATTAACGGTGTTTCTCCCTTTAACTGATTTAAGGATGTCAATCATTAACTACAAATTTTCAAAAACAAAAATAAAGCATAAAAAATCATTTCAGTAGTGACCAAAGGGAAAACTGAAATAAAAGTTGAAACATCAAAAATGAAAAACATGGAAAACAACAACAAAAAAAATTAACAACATTTAAATAAAAAAAAAATGTCAGAAACAAATAAAAAAAGAAAATAATAATAAACAAAAGATCAGAAAATATAAAATTCAGAATTAAAAAATCATCAAGTTCATGCATTTATGTTAATCACACCCAATCTGATCCTTAAGATACTGAATGTGTCAAAGGCCAGTGGTTTAATAAAGATGTCATCCAGTTGATTCTTAGTTTCCATATGATGTAATTAAATATCTCATTTGGTAACATGGTCCCTAATAAAGTGATGCCTTATGTCAATGTGTTTGGTCCTTGAATGTTGGATAGGATTCTTAGAGATGCATATGGCACTAGTGTTATCATATAAAATTAAAATTTTGCCTATAGGTAATCCTAAATAAAGAATTTTTTATTTGAACCAAAGCACTTATGCCACACAACTTCCTAAGGAAATGTACTCAGCTTCAGCAGTGGAAAGTGCAATAAAGTTTATTTTATACTGAACCAGGAGACTAAAGACTGTCCTATGAATTGACAAGTTCTAGAAGTATTCTTCCTATCCACTTAACAGTCTTCAAAATCAAAATTAGAATATCCAATAATCTCAAAAGAATTACTGTTCCTAGGATACCAGATTCCTAAGTTTTGGAACCTTAAGAGATATCAAAAAATAAACTGTAAAATAAAACCCAACCTTCACTCCTTCTCTCTGGTGACTTTGAGGCGATTTAGGGTTCCTCCACGGGAGCTCATTTTTGGTGGTCCTCTGGCGATCTGGTTTGGTTACTTCATTTTTGTTCTTTCTTATGGGCTTTATCGTGTTTCTACACTTCCTTCATTTGAGTTTTCTTTCTGTTTTCGGTTTGGGAGATGACGACTTCGTCGTCATCTTTCCCTCCCTCGATCATTTTTTTAGCTAATAGTCAGTCTCGATCCTTTAAGGATGTTATTTTTGGTTCTTCATCTTCTGCTTCTAAGCTTAACTTTGTGCATTCTACTTTGAAGGGTTGTCCAACACTTCTGTTCGATGACTCTATGGTTTCGCAATTAGTCGCTCCTTTTGCTCTTACTCTGATCGGTAAATTTTCTTTGTGGCGACCTAATCTGGACATTATCCGTAAGTTTTTCGTTAGTTTGAAGTTGACTGGTTCATTTCATGTTGATCTGTTGGATCCGCACCATGTTGCGATACAATTATCCAAAAATCTAGATTATAGTCATATCTTTGCGTGAAGGTCTTACTATATTCAAGGATGTCAAATGTGCCTTCTTAAATGGTCACCAAACTTTGATGTGAGGAAGGAATCTCCTATAGCACCGGTTTGGATATCTTTTCCTAACTTGAGACTACATTTTTTCAATTCGCAAATCTTATTTGGGCTTGCTTCAATATTTGGAAGACCATTACAAACTGATCAAGCCATGACTTCCTTATCTCGGCCCTCTATTGCTCATGTGCTAGTGAACTTGATGTTTCTAAGAAACACTCTGGTGAGGTGTGGTTAGGTTCGAAGCTAAATGGTTATTTCCAAAAAGTTGATTCTGAAAATTTTCCTATATTTTGCTCTCATTTTAAAATGCATGGTCATGGTTTTAACGAATGTTTTAGGTTGCACCCTCACTTACGCAAAGAAAAATTGGTATCCAAACAATACCATCAGGAGGTAGGTAATGAGAATATTAACATGCATGTTATTGAGATTGAAGGTAATATTTCTAAGTTGGGTGATGTGCTTTCATCTAAGGTTGATGTTCCTTTATCATTACATAATGACCCATTACCTACTCCGGTTCTTCATCCCTCTTCAGTGGGGCCCATTCCTTTTGAACAGGCTGTTAGCTCTTCTCTTTTGGAAGGTCCATCTAAGGGTAGTGAAGTGTTAAATGTTTCTTCATCTTTAAATGTTATTACTGCTGTTGTGCCTTCTATTAGTTGTTCTTTAAATACTAATAAATATGCTACTGTTGATGATGTCTCTTTCTCTACTCTTAATTAGGAAGATATTGTTGCTAATATTCAACTCCCTCCTAAGGGTGATGATTTAGAGGTGAATCATGTCTGTAAGTCCCCTTCCTATTCTCATCTCAATTATGATGCTTCTACTGATAATGAGGAATTGTTATTTTCTGCCAAATGCTTTGCTAAAGATGACATTGACATTACCTTTGGTAAAGGCAAAGGGAAACATGGTAGGAAGAGCAAAAACCATGTTCTTCAATCGAGTAGGAATACTAATCTTGTTATACAATCTGGTAGAAATACCCGTTCATAAACTAGTCGTTAATTTTTATTTATTTATGTTTAAAGCTATTATTTGGAATGTGAGGGGGTTTGGTTGTGCTTCTTATCGATTGCGAGTTAAGAATCTTTGTCGTATTCATGGCATTTCTATTCTTGTTTTGCTAGAACCACTTATTAATGATTCTAATTTACTTAGCACTGTTAGATTTCTTGGCTTTAAGCATGCTTTGTCTAATTGCACGAATAAGATATGGGTGTTCTGGAAAGACCCTTTTCATATTGAGATTCTTGGTAATTCTACTCAAGTTGTGCTTTGTCATATTGATGTTTTTAATGTTAAGGGTTCCGCTTCCTTCATTTATGCGGCTTCTTCACATGGCAATAGAAAGGTTTTGTGGGAACAATTAACTAATTTTCATAGTATTGACCCTGGTCCCTGGTTACTGGGTGGTGATTTCAATACCATTTCTAATGCTTCTGAGCATTCTGAGAGATCTACTCCTAATTTTTATTCCATGAATGATTTTAATAATATGATTTTGGTTTGTAATCTTATTGACATTGGTTTTTTCGGCAATCCATTTACTTGGAATAGAGGTCAACTTTGGCAAAGGTTGGATCGTATCTTATTTAATGATAGTTAGATTAATTCTTTAGTTTTATTTCTGTTGAGCATCTTAGTCGTACTCTATGTGATCACTCTCCTTTTTTGCTTGCTTTGAAGGATCGTCATGTGAATGCTATTCCCCAATTTCGATTTCAGGATATGTGGATTCAGTATGATTCTTTTTTAGGCGTTGTGAGTGATAACTGGAATGCAGTTTTACATCCTGATAACTCTATTTTGAGTATGAAAATATTTTGGTTTAAATTGAAGAGACTTAAGCAGCTTTTAAATTGGTGGAACGATCATGTTTTTAAAAATATTTTTACTAATCTTTTAAATGCTGAAAATATGGTGAATAATTTTGAGCTTAACTGTCAAAGTTTTCCTTTCGATGCAAATTTTGCTTCTCTTAGAGAGGCTAAGGATAATCTTTTTAAACTTTAGGCTCAAGAAAAAACTTTTTGGAAACAAAAAGCTGCTGTTAAGCACCTGTTGGAGGGTAATAATAATACTAAGTACTTCCATGTTTTGGTTAAAAGGAAACGTGCCACTAACTCTATCAATAAAATTATTCAGGAGGGTGGCTCTATTATTGAGGAGGCTGAGGACATTGCCAGGTTGGCTGTTCATCATTTTCAGGAGAGTCTGAATAAGGTGTTTATTCCTAGTCATATCCCTAACCTTGGTATTATTCCCTCTCATTTATGTGGAGGATAATAATATGCTTGCAGCCAATCCTTCTCTTGAGGAATTAAAAGACATTGATTTTAATATGAATGATACCTCGGTGGCTGGTCCTGATGGTTTTACTACTAAATTTTTTCAAAAAATGTTTTGTTATTATAAAGGATGACGTTTTTGCTACTGTTATGGATTTTTTGTGGGTAATCCTATATCTAAGTTTTTCTCTTCTACTTATATTATTCTTATCCCTAAAAAGATTAATGCTAGTAGTTGGAATGATTTTAGGCCTATTAGTCTATGTACCTTTTTTAGTAAGCTACTTTGCAAAATTTTTATGTCTCGTTTAACTAATATTCTTCCTAAGATTATTTCTCCCTACCAAATGGGGTTTGTTAAAGGTCGTGCTATCTCTGATAATATTTTGCTCGCTCGGGAATTTTTCCATGATTTGGAAGTTAAGGTTAAGGGAGGTAATTTGATTCTTAAATTGGACATTTCCAAAGCTTATGATAATATTAGTTGGCAATTCATCTATAACATCGTGCAATTATTTGGCTTTAGTTTGACCTTTATTAATCTTATTAAAAGTTGCATTGAGTGTCCTTTTTTCTCTTTGATTATTGATGGTAAGAGCTTTGGTTTTTTTAAATCTTCTCATGGTCTTAGGCAAGGTGACCCTATGTCCCCTACCCTGTTCATTATTGCTATTGATTACCTTTCTAGAATTATTGCTCACTTGTTTGAATCTCAACCCCAATTTTATTTTAGAACTCGGGGTGGATTTCCTATTTCGCACCTTTGTTTTGCTGATGATTTAATCATTTTTATGAATGCTTCCTGTAATCATTTTATTAAACTTATGGAATTTTTTCATGATTTTAACATGGTTAGTGGTTTATCTCTCAACAATCATAAATGTTCTTTTCTTGTTTCTAATAATATGAATATAGATCGTATCTCGGCCATTAAAGAGAGGACTGGGTTTAGGCATAGTCAGTTACCTATTAAGTATCTTGGTATTCCGTTGTTTAAAGGCATAAAGAAGTCCTTTTTGTTTAATGATTTAATTACTTATGAGCAGAATAAGCTTCTTTACTGGGATTCAAATTTATTGATTTTTGGGGGTAGGCTTACTCTTATTAGAAGTGTGCTTTGTTCTCTTCCTTTCTATTCTGTTCAAACGCTGCTCCCCACTAAGTATGTGTCCAATAGAATTTATATTATCCTTAATAAGTTCTTTTGGAAAGGTGCTTCTAGTAACACCAAAATTTTTTGGGCTTCTTGGGACAAATGTTGTGGGGTTTTAAATGAGGGTGGGCTTGGCTGCAAGAGCATGGGTGATCTTGCTAAGGCTTTTTCTTATAAGTTATGGTTTACTTTTCATGCCAAAGTGTCTTTGTAGGCTATATTTATGTACTCTAAATATTTTTTGGGTAAGCACCCTTCCACTTGTGCTTTTAATATTGGTGATTCTAAAGTTTGGTAGAGGATGCGTAAGGTAAAGTGGGAAGTGGAGCCTCTTCTTTCTTGGGGCCTTGGTAGTGGCAATATTTTCTTCTGGTAGGATCAATGGCTTGATTCTTGCTCTATTGACTCTCTTATTAATTCTTCCTCTTCTGCTGCGGTTAAGGTTAGTTACTTTATCAATGATAATTGTTGGGATTTTGATGAACTTGCTGATGTGCTTCCGGATTGTATTATTTAGAAAATTCTTACTCTTCCAAATAACTTTGACACTAATGATGTTTTTTATGTAATCTGGCTAGTGATGGTTTGTTTAGATTAAAAGATGCTTGGAATTATTTCAGAATTAGGAAAGAGGTGTATGCCATTTTTTCTATGGTTTGGCACAAAAGTATTCCCTCAACTATTTCTACTTTTATTTGGATAATGCTTCATAGATTTCTTCCTACGAAATACAATTTGATTAAAAGGGGTTCCGTTCTTCCTTCTAAGTGCCAATGTTGTTTCCATGTTGAAAGTATGCATCATGTGTTTTTGTCTGGGTTTATAGCTATTAAAATTTGGTGTTATTTTGATGATATTTTGAAATTAAATATTTTTAATGTGAACTTATCCATTAATAGTCTTCTCAAGGCTTGGTTTGTTAATTCCAAAGGTCATATCAGAAATGTTACCTCCTCCCTTATTCTCTAGTATCTTTGGTTGGAAAGAAACAACTCTTTATTCAATGGTATTAAAATGGATTCATGCAGGATCATTAATAATGTGAAAGATAAATTGATCAAATTATGTTCTGTCAATTTAATTTCCTTAAAAAGTTTTAAAAATTGTTATCATGTAGCTTCTAATTTAGGTATCAGGCTTCAGACCTCTTTGTAAACTTCTTCTCCTCCTCTGGTTTTTTGGCTTAAACCGAAGGTTGGCTGTTTCAAGCTGAATGTTAGTGTTGTGCACAAGAATAACAAAGTGGGGGTGTGGGGGCATCATCAGAGATGGCTATGGTAATCTTATTATTTCCTTTATGGGGCCTTTGTTGGGTAATATCCATTTGGAAATTTTTCTACCATTCTTTATGGGTTAAGAAGCTGTTTGTCTCTTGATATTACTACTATTACTATTGAGCTTGAGCCTACCCTTAATATCCAATGCTTATTTAAGGGGATGGATACGATGTGTGACCCTCAGCTTTTTTATATCATAAGAGATATTAAGCATTTGATGGTTTTCATTTACATTGACACTTCTTATGTGCTTAAGGAAGCAAATGCTGCTGCTAGGTGGTTAGCTTGTCTTGGTGCTGGGTCTGATTGTTTTAAAGACTTTGTTGATGTCAATGTTCCTGTGCCTCTTAGAGGTTTCATCAATTTGGATGCTATCTCTTACCCTTATGTTAGATTTTAACTAGCTTTGTTCTGGTTATTTTGCTTCTAGCTGGGTTGGGGGTGATTCTTTTATTGTCATTTTATTGTTTTGGTGGATGGAGGAGTTTGGTTTTATTTTTTTGGTTGTTATGATTCATTTTGGGTTTTATTGTGGTGTTTTTGGGTGGAACAATGATTGTAACCTTTGTGTTTTGAGGTTCCAACTTGTTGCTCTCCTCCCCTTGGTTATGGTTAGGCTTTACTCAGTGACCTTTGGTAGCCTTGCTTCATCTATTTTTTGGGTTTAGTTGTTGCCTGGCCTGAGGGTGGGTTTGTTTTTACTAGTTCACCAGTGGTTTGTGGATTGGTTTTCCATTGGTTTAAGCTTTATGGGCCCCTTTCATTCTTTTTTGTCCTCTAGGAAGGCTGTTGGGTTGAGGTACTATGTGTACGGGCTAATTTTTTGTGTTCTAAAGGTGGGTGATTTGTGGTGGGGGAGGCTGCTTCCTGGGTTGGTATTCTCTGTGTTCTGCTGGATTGGTGTGCTAGGCTTGGGGGGCTGGATGGAGCGGTATCGGGTTTTAACCTATGATGGTTGCATTTTTTATACTTACCTGAGCTCCTTTAGCCCGAGCACTACTAGCATTATTGGTTTCTACTGGTTTGTTTTGACTGATTTTTAGCTTTATGTGACGAATGTTGGCCTCAGTGTTAGTCTTTTTCTGTTGTTTGCTGGTGGTTTCTTCTCAATAGGCGGAGTATTGGGTGCTAGTTTTTTGGTTGTTGGGATTTCATTGGTTGGGAATTTTGGGTGCTATGTGGTGTTCCCAATTATCTTGGGGTGGTGGTTGCTGGTTGTTTCTGGATTGCTATTGGTTTGGGTTTGTTAGGTTATTTGAGCTACTAGGAGTTTTTTTCCTGTGAGCTTAATCTTATTTATTTTTGTTGGAGCTATAACATTAGCTGGCTTATCATGCCTCCCTATAACCCGTGGCTGCTTAATTAGAAGTGTTTGAGGTCTTTGGCTTCTTGGAGGAAGCATTGTTATGATTAGAAAACCTTACCTGTTCTCATGATTCCTTTGTGGTAATCTCTTCCTCATTACTATTGGTCTTTATTATGCTATTTTTACTATGGTTTTTTTCTTCTTTTGCAGGATAATTTTTGTGCAGGTTTTTGCCTCTTTCAATTTTGGATCAGGAAGTTGGAACTGAAAGTCTTCATCCTTGGCTTCTCTGTTTTTTGGGTGCCCCTTCTTGTGTACGTAGATTGTATCTAGGTAGCTATGTATTTTTCCTTAGTAGGGAACTTGAGCTTTTAGGATTTTTTTTTTGTTTTCTTGTTGATGTAGCTCTTTTGAGCAGTAGTAAAGCTCGAGGTCCCTTTAAGGACCTTGTAATTTTGAATTTTAATCAATGCGTAGGCCCCTTTGTGGGTTTCCCTTTTAAAAAATATATAGTCATGTGGGATTCCTTGGGATTAGCTTGAAATCTAATATAGAAGCAAAAACTAAATACTATATTAGGTCGGCTAGCAGTCAGGTAAAGTAGTGATCCAATCATTCCTCTATACTTCTTTTGATCAACAAATTTTCTATTAGAATCCTTATCTAAGTAGACACTGGAGCTCATGGGAGTGTTTATTGGCTTGACTTTATCCATTTCATAATTTTTAAGATATCCTTAATATACTTTGATTGATTAAGAAAGATTCCATCATCCAATTATTTTATGCTAAACCCTAAAAAGTAGGACAATTCTCCCATCATACTCATCTCAAATTTCTTACTCATTATTTTAGAAAAAATCATCACATAACATTTTATTAGAAGATCCAAAAAGTATATCATCAATATAGATCTGAACAATGAGTAACTCCTCTCCTACTTTCCTTAGAAATAGGGTGGTGTCTACGCTCCCCTTAACAAACTCCATCTCTAGTAGGAATGTGCTAGCCTCTCATACCAAGCTCTAGGTGCATGTTTTAATTCATATAAGACCTTTTTAATTTGTAAATATGATTTAGAAATTGGGAACTCTCAAAATGTGGGGGTTGGTCTACAAACACATCTTTTTTATCACACCATTCAAAAAGGCACTCTTGATATCCATTTGAAAAAGCTTAAATCTCTTATAACAAGCAAAGGCTAGTAGTACTCTAATGGCTTCCAATCTAGGTACAGGGGCAAATGCCTCCTCAAAATTAATTCATTCTATTTGGTTGTACCCCTTAGCCACCAATCTCGCCTTATTCCTAACCACCACACCAAAATCATTCATTTTATTTTTAAAGACCCATTTGGGTCCCATTTTTTTTTTTGAAAAAGTGCATCAAATTGCATTAAGAACAAAAAGAGAACTAATTACAAGTAAGAAAAGGATCACATTCCTCCTTGATTAAGCCCAACAACAAGGAAGGAATGTTCTCAAAGGAAAAAACTATCAAAAAAGAAACTACTCTCCAATTCCATAGTAGCACAACAATTAGCAACTTTATTGCAACTTCTATAAGCATGGTGGAAAATAACTTTATTGAAATAATTTAAGAAACATAAATCCTTTGTCGTCCATCTATCCACATGCCACTTATTCTTCTTAAGAGAGTCTTGAATGAATTTGATAATATTAGTATTATCACTTTCAATGATCAGCCCTTTACATTCCAACATCCAGCTTCTCAAGAATTCCTTCACCGTGAACACTGCTTCTAGCTCAAGCTGAGCAATATCCCAATGAGCTCCATTATTCCCAAATGCACTAATAAACCTGCCTTTGTGGTCTCTAAAAACACCACCAATACCATCCAAATTGGAGCTAAGCAAAGAGGCATCTACATTAATCTTAATCCAATCTTTCAGTGGAGGGCACCAAGTACTTTGAAACTCCTTAAGGAGATTAGTACCCCAGCTAGTAAGATATTGACTAGATTTGGAAATGGTTGAGAACAAAGCATTAGAAGAAACCATAGAACATGGAAAAGCATTCTTATCATGCTTGACATCATTCCGATTCTTCCAAGAGTGATACACAATAGAGCAGTAAATTTTAACAATTCCAGAATTATGGGTTGCTAGCTTCTTTAACTCCTGTAAACAGCAGTCCAAAGAATGGAAAACAGGGATAAAATACCCCATTCACTCATCTTCATGATGACTTCAATCAAATATTTACAGTGTACCATGATATGTTCATATGTTTCACTCACTTGGCAGCCTTTAGCACAAAGAGCATTCTCTCCACCATCCAATAGAATTTTCCAACTATTTGAAATAATCTTCTTTTGGGCTCCATTCATAACATCACTACCATATTTAGCTTTCATTGCACGATGGAACAAAGAATTCAATTTCTGGATATAATTACATGCCAACTTAGATCTTAAAGACCCAATTCTAAGGATAGGAGAATGCAAACCCAGCCCTCCCAAACTCCTTGGTTTGTAAATATCACTCTAAGCAACATAATGCATACCATTGGTTCCATCGTTTTTATGCCAAATGAAACTTCTACAAAGTTTTTCCAACTCATGTAACACCCTCTTGGTTACCATAGAATGAGAAATTAAGAAATTTGGCATATAAAGCAAAGAGCTTTCAATGAGAGTTAGCTTAACTCCCAATGACAAAGACTTCTTACTCCAAGTATTGAGTCTATCCTTGACATTACTCAGAATTTTCTTGAAAATCAGCCATCTTGAGTCTATTAAGAGAGATATTCACTCCCAAGTACTTCATCTCTTTAATAACTTTAAAGCCAAGAACCCTAGCAATCCTCTTCTTCATGGAGTAACTAACCACCTTGCCTGACATCATCTGAGACTTGCTGACATTTACTCTTTGTCCAGTCCACTTATAGAAATCCTCCAAAATGATCTTCAAAGCATTAGCTAAAGCAACGGATGCATGGGAAAATATTAAAACATCATCTGCATAAAGAAGATGTGTGATCTTTGGGCCTCTAGGTGAAATTTGAATGCCAAGACTCTGCCCCCTTTGTTGAAGTGAGTTGGACATAAGTTGAGAACAGAAAATGAAAAGATACGGTGAGAGTGGACACCCTTGACGGAACCCACTCTGAGCATTAATCCACTTGGAATTCTTCCCATTGATGATAATAGAAAATCTCACATCTATAACACATTCCATGAGAAGATCAGAGAAATCAGTAGGAAAACCATACCAAATCAAAATGTGCCGAAGAGTTTCCCATCCCATGCTATCATACGCTTGCTCCATATCAAGTTTTAAAGCCATCAACCCCTTCTTTTTTTTAGAGATTTTGAACTTGTGAAATATCTCCTGAGCCAAGAGGCATTGCCCTGCAATAGATCTTCCATGGATGAATGCCACTTGCTCTTCAAAAATCATCTTGGAAATACCCTTCTTCAATCTGTCAACTAACATGGTAGCCACAATCTTATAATTAGTTTGGCAAAGGCTAATAGGCCTAAAGTTAGATGGAATCAAGGGGTTCTTAATTTTAGAGATCAAGACAATCAAAGTATCCTTTCACTCCCTATTCATATGGATGGATTTAAAGAAACAATTGACAGAATTTCAAAGAGTCTCCCACACAATACTCCAATAACTCTTGTAAAAAGAAGAAGTAACTCCATCCAAACCTTGTGACTTGTTGTTCCCTTGCTAAAAAACCGAAAGCTGTAGCTCATTCACAGAAAATTCAGCATTAAGCACATCCAAATCATCAGCTGTTATCTTCTGGTTTTCAGATGCTGATGGCCAACCCATCAATTCACACTCCCTGTGCTTCCATTTCTTCTCAAAAAAATTTATGGATATCTTCTGAATTTGATCATCCTCATCATGCAAATTGTTGAATTCATCTTTAATTTGAATAATTCGATTTCCATTTCTTCTAGCCGTGGCAAAATTATGAAAAAGGTTGGAGTTTGTATCACCTTCTTCATGCGATCTAGCCTTTTCCCTTTGATTCCACCATGTAGATAATCTTCCAAAGTAACCTTAAGATCATGAACTTTGTTTCTAAGCACAAAAAGGTCTTCAACAGACCAATTAACGCCCAAAGCTTCATTGTTTTGAAGTTCAAGGATTTCCTTTTTCAATTTCTCCTTCAAAACATTCAAATCTTTGCACTTATTTTTATTCCAAAAAAATAGTGCTTTTAAGGTACGGCTAAGTTTCCTTCTTCTTCCAAGAGTGATATACAATACTCTTAGCTGCTGGGTAGGATCTCCAAGTATCCTCAAATTTCCTTTTCCCCATAAGACAATCAACCTCCCTTCTATCAATGCTAGACAACTTGGTCTCCATAAGCCCAATAAAAAACACATCCTGGTCTCTAACAATTTCCTTAAGATATAAGGAAGCCTCTTTCTTCCTGGCTCCCCTACAATTCCAAAATAAGATGGACGACATTTAAATAAGTACAGAGGATCTCTCCCCACTAATGGGGTTCAACCACCCATCCCTCTTCTTCTTTTTATAATCAGGCTCAACTGGCCCCAATGATCTTAATTCTTTGGCTAGCTTAATCTTGGCAGCACCACTAAGAGAACCCAAACCAATGTGACTAGCATCTGGGTCAGGTAATTCCAAGCCCTTGTCCAAAGCTTTATCACTTTCTCCATGATTCCCAAGACCTTCCTCTTCATTCTTCTCAACCAAAATAGCAAAATGATTAGTTGAGTGAACTTCAAACACCTCAGCCCCAGCAGCCTCCTCAGTACCTGAACTCTTTCCTGGAGCCACAAGTGATTTTTCTACAACAGCAGCTACCTCTGCCCTCAGTTGGACTTCCTCCAGCACACTAACCTGTTGTTTGTTATTACCTCTGCTATCAGAATTAATCCCATTGTCCTTCACTCCTCTACAAGTGGAAATATCTCTTTTAAATCTTCTATTCTTGAAATGGACATCAATCCACGGGGCATATTCAAAACTGATCATAGAAGGCTTACTATCAGGCGCATCCTTCTTACCTTCCACAGTGACTGCATCCGTCTTCTTCATCGTTTGGTCTTGTATCCCAAGAGTTACATTCTCCGGACAGATCTTCCTGTCATGACCCACTCTACCACAATGATAGCAAAGAAGATCAATTTTCTCATACTCCACCCTTTGGAAGAATCTCCCAACTGAACCTTAGGACTTTCTACTAACTCGCAAACATTATTTTTGGGTCCCAATACACTTTGATTCTTAGGACTTTCTACTAACTCGCAAACATTATTTCTCACAAATTAGTTAATTTCTACTTGTATAACTAAGATCCAGAATTCATCCGAAAGGGCTTGATTGATGTTGGTGGGTTCAATTATTGAGATAAAGGCTGAATGTTTCACTTCTTTCCTAGGTCCATGCCTTATTCTAACACCTTCAGAAGGGTCTCCTAAGATCAATTCTTTAGGATGACTTGAAGAATATCTCCAATCTCTACTAAAGTGTGTCTAGGTTCTATCCTTTTTTCTAGATTTCTATTTTCTACTCCTTATATAATCTCACCTATTCCTTTAGTGTTTTGAGGATCTACCCTTCTCTTCAAATTTTAAACTCTTTGGGTAATATCTCCAACCTCATCTTCTTCCTCAATTCTAGACTTCTTAGGATCAGTTTTATCAAATACTTCATGAGTAGTTTCCTCCACCACTAAAGTCCTCTTATTAAATACCCTAAAGGATTTCCTCACACTTGAATATCCTAAGAACAATCCATAATATTTTGGGTCAAATTTTATTTAAGAGTGATTTCCCATTATTAAGAATGAAAACCTTATAGCCAAAGACATGGAGGTGGGAAAGATTGGTTGTCCTACCCTTAATGATCTCATAGGATGTCTTATTTAGTTTGGATCTAACATTCACCCATTAAATATATAATAAGATGTGTTTATCACTTTAACACAGTAGTATTTTGGAAGTGAATACTCAAAAAACATGGCTCTAGCAGATTCAACTAAGGCCCCGTTATTCCTTTCAGCTACCCCATTCTATTGAGGGGTCCTAGGAGCTGAGAAGTTGTGACTCCCTTGATCCTCATAAAAGTCTCCAAATTTTTTATTTTCAAACTCTCCACCATGGTCACTATGGATGGAAGATATCTCACAACCTAGCTTTTTCTAAATCCAAGTGGTGAAGGATCTAAATTCATCAAAAGACTCAATCTTATATGATAAAAATCTAATCCAAGTGAACCTCAAGTAGTCATCGATAATCACAAATCCATAAACTTTTCCCCCTAATTTGACAGTACTAATGGTCCAACAAATCCATATGAAGGACTTTTAAAGGTCTAGAGGTGTTAATGTCCTTAATGGAATGGAAAGAGGACTGGACTTGCTTGCATATCTGAAAGGCATCACACAGGTGGTCCTTAGTGAAATTAAGTTTTGGTACTCTAACTAGGTCATTTTGGGTTACTCTCCTAAGGGTTTTCATGCTGGCATGACCTAACCTTCTGTGTCACAATCATGACTCATCAATAGTAGTTTTTAAGCAAAATGAAGCAGCACATTTAATGTTATTTAAGTCAAGCATGTAAATATTATTGATCCTCTTTTTTTTGCAAAATAGTGTTATTATTCAAGATGATAATGCAAGTATTTACCAAAAATTTTATACTGAAGCCCTTATCGTAAAGTTGACTGATACTGAGCAAGTTATATTTCAATCTGTCTACAAGCAAAATATTTTCAATCAAAATATTCTTGGAGTTTCTGATTATACCTTTGCCCACTACTTTCCTGGTGGTGTTGTCTCTAAGAGTGACATTGCCTCCAGCCCTGGCTTCCAGTGAAATGAATTAATTGGCATCTCTAGTCATATGTCATGAGCATCCGCTGTCTAGGTACCACATGCTCTCATGAGGTCTTGTGTGAGAGCAGACCTATAAAATTATTAAATGTCAAACTTTGGAACCCAAATAAGTTTGGGTTCGTTCTTATGGAAAGTAGAGTGTAATGCATATATGTTATACTGTGAATCATGTAATTTGAGTCTCCACACCCAATGTGTACTATAGTGAATAGTGAAAATATTTGAAATCTATCTTAGCATTCCACATGAATAACATCTAACACCAAAAAAAGGGTTTACTAATCTACTCGGGTTATAGTGCCTCTTTCTAGGTTTGAATGATGTATGTTGTTGTGATGGATCATAAAACTCTTCAAGTGAAGGTGGTTATTTATTTTGTTTGAAAGCATTTATCTTGACTTGTAAATATTGATTTACATGTTTAAGATTTACATTTTTAACTTTTAAAGAATGCTCACTACTATCTAAATCAGTTGCAAGAACATCTAATCTCTTATATTTAGTTAATAGTTCAACATGCAATAATTTCAATGAATCATGCTCAATGATTAAATCAGAATGATTTTTATTTAATGCATCAAACTCATCAAATAATGACATGTGATTTTTATCAAGTATGAAAGTTCGTTAGGGATGTTAAGCCCTATAGAACTAGCCCAAGCTAACCAAGATGGGGGGGGGGGGGGAACAAGCCTTGAATCCGACGGTATTCAGGTGCGAGCTTGCCGGAGCAACCGTGTGGATCCCCCACCACACTCCCTTGAGTCCCCCCTCACAGGATTTTTCCCCTCTCTCAAACTCCACCCTTTCCTCACTCCCTTTCAAGCTTTCTCTTCAAGTTTCTCCCATAAGAACGAAGCTACAATGGCTGCCAAAGACACTTACAAAGTGCCTTGCCATAGCTTAAATAGAAGCTCTCAAAATGATCTCATTAATGCAAGTTGCCGCCATTATCGTCAAGGACGACACACATATCGTCCTGGCTGATTAGTTCAAATATGAGGAAAATCGTCCTGAATGTCGCCCTAAAATGAAGCTGGATGATGTCTAATCATCCCGGACTATCTTGCGATCGGCTCGGATGAAATCCCCATTAATTGCTTTCCAAAACTGCCCGAGAAATTTTAGAAAAATTGTCCTGGATCTTCCTGGACGATATTTTATAGTCCAGGCCAATCCACCAGGCCAATATCCTAAAATAAGAATTTTCTAAGTAGATATGGCGACAGATTCTTGTAGAATTGAGCCGATCGTCCTGGCCGATATAAAATCGTCCAGGACGATGTGTTTTACATAAAGACGGATGCTTTAATGAGGATGCCGTAATTAGGGTTTCTACTTTTGTTAGATCATCCAAGACGATATAAATATCATCCCAGATGATGTTACCAAAAATAAAAATCTTTTAGGGCACAACAGAAAATCTTCTAAGTTACAAATCATGAGATGCCACACCAAATATAACAGACTCAAGAAAGGAAAAAGATTACAAACTGACATAGACGTACTCTACCCAATCTTGAGCTGGTTCCAGATTGCAGTCTAATCGTGTGGACCTGAAACGTTAGCACATAAGGCAATCGTAGAGAAATAAGGAATGTTTGCTATCATCAAAATCATAAAACATAGATCCGCAACAATCTCCCCCTTTTTGATGATGGCAAAACATTTCAATTAGTATTTTCAAAAAAGTAAATACTCTTCCTAATCTCCCCCTCACTAGAATAACTCTTTTAAAAATAGGGGAGATAAAAATATTTTTGTTGTTTTTAATTTTAAGATACAAACACGAAACAGTGCAAAAATTCAACAATATGTTCCCCCCCTTTGACATTATCAAAAAGAGAGGAGGCACAAACAAAAACAAAACGACCAAAAGATAAAAACATTTCATGATCTGGTGAAAAAACAAATATTCTTAAAATGAGAAAGTTACCTCTTAGTTTTAATCAAAAAACTTAATAGAATTGGATTGACAATGTATAGGCCAGAAAACGTTAGAAATTCAGAATTTGATAATCCAAACTCAAGTTCTTAAAAAAAAGCTAAAAAACTTTTTAATTCAATATCCAAATCAAGGAATAAACTGAAAAAATAAACATTAATTTTTCAAAACTCCTTTCATAAAACATATCAAATAGAAGATCAATGCACGAATTGCTGAATCAGAAATCAAGATTTTCAAATTAAAGTATCGAAAGTATCAAGTGTTTTCTTAAGCTTTTAAGAAGTACAAGAATGGTGAGCATTAAATTTATTGGGCTCATTTTATTCCTCTTGTTAATTTGAATGGCGCTCTTTGTGCATCTTTTGATTTAATACACTTTTGTGTATATTTTTCAATTTGACGTCATTACGCATCTTTTATTTTTGGCATCATTGGCAAATTTTTTTTATATGCTACCTTTCTGAAATATTACAAAATAAAAGTAAACCCATCCTATTGATAAAGTGAATTCTTGATTAAGAAAATTATTAGTTATATTCAACAACTTGCAAAAGATCCCTATGCGATAAATAAAATGTAAGGAGATAAAAAATTTAGTTTCAAAAACCAATTTAAAAGAGAAAAAGTTTTTAAATCAAAAGTAGGATAACCTCTTTTTAGGAAATAGAGATTGAGAATAAAAAATATGAGTTTCATTCCCTTGACTATTTTAGAGAAGTCAAATACAACTTACCAAAGATTAAAAAAAAACAGGAAGTATATTTTTCATTTTTAGAAAAGTGAATGTGTGTGTTGATTTAAAAAAAAACTTTCACAAAAATAAAAAGTTTCAAAGAATGAACAAAAAAAAAAAATATAAAAACAAAAAACACAACAACACGAAAGGCTTTTAACCATTATCTCTTTCCTGGTCCGATGCTTCAGAGACCAGATCTGCCCATGAGATTTTTTGCCTTTCATTATTTCCCTAGTTTAAATTTTGCTTAGCCTTGCCCTTTTCTTTCGAAGGAAGAATTTTTAAATTAGGGCACTGATTTTTCATATGTCCAGGCTTTCTGCATCAAAAGCAAATAATGTCATAAGAAATATGGATATCCTTACCACTTTACCTTTTTTCCACTTTTGCTTAATGTTTGGTGAGCTTTGTGATTTGCTTGTCAAGTTATTACATTCGTCACTAACTAAGCTACCTCTTTCTGTATCTTCAACTTTTAGAACAATCATTTCACCTGCATCCAAAAGTCTTTGACCCAAACCTTGCTCGTAGGCAATGCGTGAGGTCTAATCATCTCGAACGATGTTGCGATCGGCCTTGACGAAATCCCCATTAATTGCTTTCCAAAACAACCTGAGAAATTTTGGAAAAATTTTCCTGGATCGTCCTAGACGATATTTTATAGTCCAGGCTGATCCACCAGGCCGATATCCAAAAATAAGAATTTCCTAAGTAGATATGGCGGCAGATTCTTACTGAATTGAGCTGATCATCCTGGCCGATACAAAATTGTCCAGGACGATGTGTTTTGCATAAAGACGGCTGCTTTAATGAGGATGCCCTAATTAGGGTTTCTACTTTTGTCAGATCATCCGAGATGATATAAATATTATCCCGGACGATGTTACCAAAAATAAAATTCTTTTAAGGCACAACAGAAAATCTTCCAAGTTACAAATCATCAGATGCCACACCAAATACAACAGACTCAAGAAAGGAAAAAAGATTACAAACTGACACAGACCTAGTCTACCCAATCTTGAGCTGGTTCAGATTGCAGTCTGATCGTGTGGACCTGAAACATTAGCACATAAGGCAATCGTAGAGAAATAAGGAATGTTTGCTATCATCAAAATCATAAACCATAGATTCGCAACAAAGTATAGAGTGGTCTTTAAACAAAACTTCATGCTCTTTTATAATTTAAAAATTTCTAATTTAGGCTAACATGCAATTTCTTAAGTTTCTTATATGATGCATAAATTTTCTCAAAAAATTTTAAATAATTAATCGTAGGTTAGTTCACATACCTCTTCTTAGTCAAACTAACTAAGATGATTATCAGCCATCAAACACAAGTTTGTAGCCTCCTCTTCAGATTCAGTCTTAGAGGAGTCCGATATTGAATTCGCTTAGAACGCCTTTTAGAATTGCTTCTTATCCTTTATAAACTTGGATTTCACCTCACCCTTCTCCTTGATTGGTTGAGCCTTAAGTGTAGGATAATTAGCTTTAATATGTCCCAGCTTCCTATACTCAAAATAGATTAAATTAGTAGGACCTTTAGATTTTTTTACTACTCTTAACTTTATTCCACTTATGATGGTGTTTTTCTTTATTTCTTAGAAGCTTTGATTTGCCTAGTGATTAAGGCAACACCATCACTTTTAGACCCAAAATAATCAGTGTTCGTATTGTTAGCTTTCAACACCACAATTTTCTCTTTCTTTTTCTCACCTGCATCAAGTTATCTTTGGTTTACTTCTTGCTCATAAGCAATGAGTGAACAAAGTAAGTTATCAACATAATAAGTATTCAAATCCTTGGATTCTATTATTGCAGTAATCTTAACATTAAAGGAAAAAGGCAAGCATCTCAAAAATTTGTTAACTTTTTCATAGTTAGTTAGTTCTCTTCCTAAGGCATGCAGTGAGATAACAATTTGAGTAAACCTAGTATACATTTCATATATCAACTCACTAGGTTTAATGCAAAAAAGTTCTTAGTTATGGAGCAAAATATTCAACCTAGACTGTTTAACTTTGTTTGTACCTTCATAAGTGATACATAATACATCCCACATTTCCTTACCAGTGGCATAAGTTGAGATATGCATGTAATCTTTCGATTTCAAAGCAAAAAAAAAAAGTTTAGACATTTTGCATTAAGTTGTACTAAATCTCTATTATAAAAACTCCATTCAGTAAATGTAAGTTCAGTTTTTATGCCATTGATTTCACGTGATGGTGGTGAATAACCTTATTTAACAAACATCCACATGCGATAGTCAATAGATTAGAAAAACATTGCCATGCAAGTTTTCCAAAAATCAAAAGGTAAATTATTAAACAGTGGTGTTCGGGTAATGGAATACCCTTCCACAGTATTATGATTAGCGAAGTTAGCCATGGATCAAAATTCAAAAGTTTTCAAAATCTAAATTTTATGAATCTGACTCTGATACCACTTGAAAGTTTATTTGGGATGTTAAGCCCTTATGAACTAGCCCGAGATTAACTAAGAGGGGGGGGGTGACTTAGTGTTTTTAAAAATTCTCAAACACAAAATACGATCTAAACCAAACAATCACCCTTATAAAATAAAGTGTGGAAATTAAATGCAAAAATTTAATAAGAAAGAACACATGAAATTTTATAGTGGTTTGGTCAACTTGACCTACATCCACTCCCCGGAGCCTCTCCTTTAGGTATTGCACTAAACTCAATGACTCTCCTTTTTCTCCCATAGTAAGGAGGAGAAGCATTTACAAAACTCCTTCCACTGACTCTAGTGAATAAGAGAACTTGACCTCCTTTCATTTCCTCCTAAAGCCGGTAGAGATTCTGGACCTCCTTTTTCTTCCTCTCAAAGTAGAAAGAGAACCTCGATCGACGGCTGAAGTAGGCCTCTCTAGAACCTCCAAGGAACCATGGATGATGACTGGAGAGGATAACTCAAATCCTTTCTTGGAGCAACCTTTATGAACCCCTTACAAACTCCCCATTACAAGATACTCTCTCTCTCTCTCCCAAGCTCTCCCTCTCTTTTTCTTGGCTCTCTCAAGTTAAGACAGCAGCAAAAGATTTTATCTTGAGTAAACAAGAGATCTTATATAGAATGGCTTCAAATTTTCCATAAATTACACCAAATCGGTAAAGATCATCCTATATGATCACTACATTTCCTGCTCATATGGCCTGGATGATGTAGGAGAGCTAGACGATTATAATATTTGTTTGTTCTTATTATCCAGGACAATTCTAGGATCATCCTGTATAAATAGTTCAAAATATGGAATATCATTCTATTTGGCCAGACTTTATAAGTTGGATGATGAAAAAATAACTGATTTTCCAGGACGATTATGCGATCATCCTGTATAATTAGTTCAAAATGTAGAATATTGTCTAGAATATCATTCTATTTAGACAGACTTTATAAGTTGGACGATGGAAAAATAACTGATCATCTAGGATGATTGTGTGATCTTCTTGTACGATTAGTTCAAAACATAGAATATCATCTAATATATCATTCTCTTCAGCTAAGATGATTTAGGAAGAAACTAAGGTTTTTTTAACTAATCGTCTAGGATGATCCTGCGATCATCCAGGGCGATATGATTGATTAATCAAATCTTAATTGCTTTCCTTAATCATCAAACTAATTTAGACATAATCGAACTACATAATCCAGGATGATGTCCTATACCATGCTAAGTATAACTGCCTAAAAGGGTTGACGACTATTTTTTTTTTTTTTTAATTTGAGCCTATCATCCAGGACAATATTAAAATTTTATAGGATGATTTATTTAAATCAGTTGTCTTAACATGGATGCCCTATTTAGGATTTCTGTTCCTGACTGATCATCCAAGATGATAAGGGATTGTCTTGTATGATGTGATCAAAAATAGAAAAACTCTTAAGCCTACATATTTTCTCCCCCTGAGTAAGTGTGTACAAGACTATTTAGTATCAGAATCCACAAGATTACATTTTACTCAAGAAAGATAAAAAAAAAACTTGTAATATATTTACAGACTAACTCAGTCCTAATCTACCAAATCTTGAGCTTGCTTGATTTGCAATTGACCTTGTGGACCTAAAACGCTAGTAGGCAGGGCAATAATAAAAAAAATAGAAATGCTAAAAATATTTGCTATCATTAAAATTATAATTCATGAATCCAGATTTGCAATAGTTTGGTGGTGCTTTTATTCTTTTCTTAATGTGGTGCTTATTTTATTTTTTTTTGGAGGTGCTTATTTACTTGCAGATTTGGTTCATGGATTTTTTCTTTAGCTTCAATTTTGGATGGCATGGTTGTTATTCCTCTATTGCTATTTATTGTACTTGCTGATGGACTTTCTTTAGTGGAGTTTGGGCTGAATTTTGTGTTAGAATTTGGGCTACTGAGTTTATGCTTTTGATGAAAGAAAATATTACTGGTTATATTTTTATGTCTCCTAGTGTTTGTAGTGTATATTTATTATTGTATGTACTAACTTTTAGGTACATCATGTGTCATTCAATGAAGAATCATGGTCTAAGATTGGGTAGAATAAGGTATATTGAAAGGGTCTATAATTTTCATTTATATATTTTTTTATTTATTGAGTCAAGTCCTATAAGGGGGTATACCAGCCTACTGGTCGTGGACACACACACTAAGGATAGTGAAATAGTGTGAAAAATTAGAAGTGTAGTTTTCTGATTTAATCTACTGTATGATCCATATCATAATGTTCGATCAACTATTCAAAAAATCATAAAAACAACTAATTGGGATAATTAAAGCTATTTGAACTAATCGTATTGTGCAATATAAATCATACAGGATGATCAATTGAAATCAAGATCTCAGACACCAATCTTAATTTAGGTAATATTTTAAAATATAAATTTTGAACTAATCATACTATATTATAGGAATCATACATTACAAAATAATCATATCTTGCCTAGATTAGTCTTGTAATTAGGGATAAAATTTTGAATAATTAGTCTAGTCATATCATATAGTATGATTAGACAAATCTTACTATACGACCCGATCTTTGCATGAGATGATATTTATTCATCACAAATTGTATGAGATAATAATATAATTTGATTAAACTAATTATACTAGATGTTGCTTACATCGTATTAGCTAATCAGCTCAAATTCTTAAAATGGTCATACAATGCCTTACTCTTCGTATAATACTAAAAGAGATATTGTGAACTAATCATATTATGTGATCTGAGATTATACTATATGATTAGAGTTGACAGAATTGAGTCTTTACGATTTTTTGAAGCCCTTTATTTAAGCTTTCTCATAAGACTTTGTAAGAGTCTTTTGAGCATTTATTGAGTTGTTTTCCTTTGGAGAAAGCTCGAAGAGAGAGCTTAAAGCATAAGATTGAAAGGGTGGAGTTTATAAGAGAGGGAGAAGTTTGTTATGGGCTTTAAGGGAGTGTTAGAGGGAGTACCACATGGTTGCTCTTGCGAACTTGCACTTGTGTTCCTCCATGTGTCAAGGTTTGTCCTAGGGGAAGCTTTGGAAAGAATACCTTTTTGTGTCAAAGGACCTTGCTACTTCGCTGCACTGGGGAAGGTGAAAGTTATTGAAGGTTCTCTTCCTTCACCAGGAGGGTGAAAAATATTCCAGATTCACTACCTTCCCTAGGAGGGTAAGAAAGATTCTAGGGATTCTAGGTTCTCTGCCTTCTCCAGGAGGGTGAAAATGGATTTCAGGTTCTCTGCTTTCACCAAGATGGTGCAAAATGATTATAGTCTTCTACTGCACTGGGTTGGTGAAAATATTGTATGGAATTATCCCCCTAGTTATGTGGGCTAAAGGAGAGTAACTAAAGATTTAGTGTAATACTCAGAGAGGAAGACTCCAGAGAGTGGACGTAGCTCATTATTTGGTCGAACTACTATAAAATTGTGGTGTGCTTATTCTAATTTCCAATTTTTCTACACTTTATTTTTTCTGTATTTATTTTTGTGATAATTGATTGATATAAATTTGTAATTGATATTTTGTTGTGTTAATTGTAGTATCATCACTATCTTTGAAATTTTAATAAGTTTATTAGGTTCACTATTCAGTTATAGTATTGCTTTTGTATTAGTGTGCCTAGGGATAGTTCACTTAGGCTTAGCATCCTACATCGAACTTTTATTTTGGGGTGTTTACTTCTACCTCACCTTTGTAGTTTTTTTTTTTGATAAAGCAAAAATTTCATTAAAGCTAGAGAAAAGAACAGGGAAACAACTACACACCACCACCTACCGATTCCTCCTTCAATATTTTAATAAATGAAGGAAGAACCTTATTAAGAACTAAATCATCCCAACAAAAAGCACCAAAAATGGCATAGTTAGCACATAAGTACGCTAACTTATTACCACTCCTTTGTATACAATTAAAGATTACATAACTAAATTCTTTAATAAAAGAAAACTCTTCAAACTTGTTCCCATCTTTTTTGTAAGTATTTCGAATGAACTTGATTAAATTTGCATTATATCCTTAAGTCATGATCCCTTTATATTCCATCATCCATTCTTTTATCATCTCTTTAATAGTCTTCATAGCAAGAAGCTCCAAATAAGTATTATTGAAGTGTTCACAAGGTTTACCAAAAGCATAAAGGAACCTACCTTTATAATCTCTAAAAACTCCACCAATTCCTCCTTTGTAAGAAGATAACAAAGTAGCATCAACATTTACTTTGATCCAATCGGGAGGAGGAGGAAGCCAAGATTTGTCTAATAGCAATTGCTGATTGACATTCGACCTTCCCAAAGTGCTCCATACAAAAGCTTTAAGAACCGCTGCATAATTAACAACTTCAGTAGCAATATAAGCCGTTGATCTTTCAGATTTTCCATGAATTAACTCATTCCTTCCTGTCCATGTGAAGTATACTATGTTACAGAAGATGTTTAACATAACACAATCTATATTCCCCATCTAGCTCCATCAATCTTCAAAGAAGGTAGCGAATGGAATGATGAATCCCCACTGATTTAAATGCAAAATAACCTCATTTAGTTTTTTACATTTCACTGTCAAATGCTCCATATTTTAGGCTTCATTGCAACCCCTTGGGCAGTTGCTGTTAGGAAGCAGCCTTCTATAAAATAAGAAGCTGAAAGTTGGTAATGCATTATTTATTAAACTCCACCAGAATGTTTCCACCCTTGCATTTAGCTTTGCTTTCTTCAAATACTTCAAGAATTTGTAATCTTCAAAAATGTTGATTTTCCGACAAATAAGCCATTGCTGAAATTGTCTTGCCCGAACCTTCTTGAATGACCTCCAGTTCATCATCCTAACAATTTGAAAAATTGGAACTTTAAAAATTCTCTCTATTAGCTCTTCACCAAAGTATTTCTTCATCTCAGCCACATTCCAATTTCCTTCCATTATACATTCATTAATAGTTTTCATGTTGCAATATATGCTCCTCACAAAAGTTGGCCACCTGTTGAGGCTCTTGTCCATGATCCATGTATCATTGAAGGAGTCAATTGAATCCCCATTTGCTATCTTCCATCTTACTATCTTTTTAAGACATATTCCTCCATCCTTGATAATTTTCCATGCTGGAGAACATGATTTTCTACCAGCAGTTTGATCTCAGATATTGCCATATTTCGGGTATAAGCATTTGTGCAACATAGAGTCTTTATCCTGTACATATTTTCAAGAAATTTTTGCTCTTAAAGGTCCCATTTTGGTAGAACTAGAGTGTAATCCACGGTCACCATTCTCCAAAGGTTTTACACATATTATCCCAGCTCATATAATGAAGTCGTAGACCACCATTCATTTTCCTCCATATAAACTTTCTCCAAAGCTTATCAATCTCATTCAAAATACTAATAGGAATCAAAGAATGAGTAGATTGGAAGGCTGGAATTGAGAGCAAAACTGACTTAACAAGTGTGATCTTCCCTGCCAAAGAGATGAATTTGGTACCCAAAGAATTTAACATTTTAAATACTTTATCAATTACAAACTGAAAATCCATCTTCCTTAGTCTTCTCAAATCCACCTTAACTCCAAGATAAAAGAATTCTTTGGTAGATTTGAATCCCATTATTTGTGAAATAGCCTTCCTTTTCCTTCTTCTCACCGTCTTGCCAAATAAAATAGCTGATTTGTTGTTATTGATATTTTGACCAGTTCTACCGCAGAACTCATTTAAAATTCCTTTGATCTTCTTGACATTTGCTATCTTTGCATCCGAGAAGATTATTATGTCATCCGCAAAAAGTAAATGGGAGATCTTTGGGCCATTGGAACTAATTTTTATGCCAATTGAATCCTCTTCCAAAAGAGCATTAGACAAAACCTGAGAGCAAATAATGAATAGAAACGGTGACATCCTTGACGAAAACCACACTTGGCCTTTATACCATCAGTTAGCTTCCCATTAATCATCAGATTAAAAGAAGGATTAATAACACAATCCATGATAAGTTTAGAGAAAAAAATAGGAAATCCGAGACACTTCAAAGATTTGTTTAGAGCCGGCCACCCCATTGAGACCTCACCTTTGTAGCTGCTTGTAGCTTCTTTTACTATATTTGGAGGTTTGTCTTCCTTTTTAAAAATGCATTATTCCTTTTCAGTTGGGCTATTTTGATTAATTGTCTTATGGCTCCTTTTTGGGTGGTGGCTCTTTACTTCCTATAGCTTTCTTTTCTATTTTTATAATTTAATAATTTAATGGGGATCTTAAGCTCATAGGTTTATATTGTCTTGGATGTTGCTATTTGAGCATTAGCAACTCTAGATCCCTTTAAGGATATATAATTGATTTATGGAATTAATGCGTAAGCCCCTCTATGGGCTTTATTAAAATCAAAAAAAGGTTTTTTTTTGTTGTTGTTTAATAATACCTTACGATAGAACACTTTTTGATTTTAGGTATACACTTGTATGAAAAAAATTTCTTCCCCATTCAAATGCACTATCTCTGCTTGGACTCACCTTGAACTTTGAACATTTAGAGCTATTTTTAAATGCTTAAACTTTTAAGATCTTTCAACTATTTGTACCACACACAAATGCTTGGATCATAATCTTGATGTTTGATAGTTTTAACTAACTCCCCACTTATTAAATACATTTACATTTGAATCAGGTTGTTCAATGAATGACTAGGTAGTTCTAGCCTATTGAATCTTTGCACTTAATTAGTGGTCTTAATAATTTGATGCTAAGTTAATTAAAACCTTTCTACAACATGATGCTTTTATTTTTTTCTACTCATACTTTCTGCTATAGAGTGCTGACTCCATTTGGTGCAAGTTTAGAATGTACTTTACTAAGTCTAGAAATGCTTTGTTCATATAATAAGGTATTAGCAAAGTTTTATGACAAAGTGTATATCCCGATTAGGAGTAACTATTATAGAACCAGTTAGATATGTATAAATTTGAATCAAATGAAAAAGAATAAGTGTAGAGGGATTATTAATGCTAAAATATATTATTAAATCTATTTTTTATTAAAATTTAGGAGTAATTGAGTATGTATTTGAAAAGCTTAGCTAATTTTTCTATTTTCTTCTAGGTATTTATGTAGATTGTCAAGCTGAATTATGCTATTCATTATTTTATTTACAGCTACAACATCACATTATTTTTTTTAATCTTATAGTTCCTTTACAATCACTTAATGAGATGCATTTTCTTTTTATTTATTATTGTATGTTTGTCTAGGATATAATGACTTTATGGTAGACTGTTAGGGGAAATAAATCTTTTCTACCAACTTTAATAAATTGATAATCAACTTAAAATAAATTTCAATTTTCTTTGGTAAAATTGATGGCGTTGACTCGCAATGACTTTGACTCGAAGAGGAGAGCAGCTGAAGTTCATAACTTGTTGGAAAAGTTTGTAGCTTTGTTGGCTGGTTTCCCTGTTTCTGGCTTTTCTTTGTTAAAATCCCTACTAAAACTATTTAAGTTTTTTATTAAAACTTTAAGGGCTCATTTGGTTGGTTGTAAAATACAAAGCAAGCTTTAGAAAGTCATATTTTTTTTTGCTTTCAATCATTTTGAGAGACAAACTGAAATCCTCACTTTTGAGGAATTAAAATAAAATGCATTGTTTTTCAAAAAATTGCTTTCTAACATGAAGAAATCACAAATCTTATATTTAATATTGTAAATTGTAAGTTGTTTACTATCTTATATTTAATATTAAACATTTTTGGATAATAATTGTAAAAAAAATTTAAAATTGTCTATGTCGTTCTCAAGCCTAAATAAAAAAAGTTAAGAAAAAAATTTAATAAAATAATTTAGGCCCCCCTCAATAAATTTTATGGTTCCACCACTGCTCATATTCCACTTCTAATTAATAAAAGGCTCTACTTATTTCCTTTAGTTGAGATATGATACCTAGCTAATGAGCAATCAAAACCCCTAAGCATAATGCATTTCATAACAATGGCCAGTCAACATGTATTTAAATTTCTTTTTCACTTAAGGATAAATAACTCGGTATTCATTTCATATTATTTATGATAGAACTTCTTATATATTAATGGATTTTTAATTTGCCTGGGTGTCATTTTAGCATGTGAGGTAGTAGCAGTCTTGATCTAGTTAAGCAACTATGGTTATGTATAATTGGGTTATTTAACTTTTCTTTTTATATTCATTTTTATATTAGCAGAGACTATAATTTCTACTTTTTTTTTTAAGTTTTCCTTTTAGAATTTTTCTAACTAGGATTAGTTTGAGATCATGATACTAATTTCAGATAATGTAGTTCATGATTACTGATGGATCATTTCCTAGTTGGGTTTGCTTGACTACTTTCACAACTAAGCAGATTTAAATTTAATAACCTTGGATGATAGATACATGGAGTTCATAACAAGTTTATTTCTATCATTTTTTGGATTTCTTACCTTCTACCTATAACACTTTTGAGCGCATCATATTCTTTTTAATAGTCCATGTCGACTTAATGATTTTTATCACATATGCTTTCTATATGAAGAGACCGTCGTCTCACTTGATTGTGGTGATTCACCCTATATATTATGGGCTAACCCATTTTAAAGTATAGATTTTCCCATCAAGATAACTAGCATTTTATCATAATCCCCCTCTAGATCTAACTAAGTAAAATCAATAAAGATATTTAATATATCGAGAGAACTTCTCTTAGAGGTTTCCTCAAGTGTAATTAATTTTATGAGACTAATCAAATTGAATTTAATACCTAAATGTGCTTGAATTTAATGATATGACTTCTTGTGAGTTTTTTTACATGAGCTGAGATCGTTTTTGTTAGTCATCATCTAACAGACCTTTTCCCTTATCTCTAGTTGTAAAATCTCTGGTACATGAAAAGTGCCTTCATTTCATCGCACTTTTTTCAATTATCAAAGGAATGAATCTTTGGTTTGCACTAGAGAGTTCATTTTGAGTAGACAAATTGTGACGAGTATGAAGCTAGCGATGGAAGGTCGAAGGTTTGCACATGGATATTGAATGGTATGGTATTGGAGTAAATAAACAGATGTATATGCTAATTACAAGGGGTATGAATGTTGATGGGTAACATCACGATGCACTAATGAGTAGAGATGTTGGTGGACTAATAAGGAGATTTGTCATCTCATAATATAATTAAGTGCAATATTTGGTATGAGATTATGCATCATCCTAATGTGGTACTTTGAGTATTTAGCCCCCAATGACAACAAACTCATATTATTGTAGATGAAGACTCAATATATAACAAAATTGATAAGTGTAGCCAAAAACATATGAGTAGACTGATATTTTAAATAGATTCTTTCAAATTGCATAAGTTGGTTATAAAGACGCACCTTCAAAGATATAAAGAGATTTCTTATGAGACACCTAGTTGTTGGTGGTGTTGATCCTTCTTTAGAACACAAAGGATTTCAATAAGGTGTCTAGAAATTAGATAAAGTTTCCTAGTTATGATAAATGGGTTTTTAGAACACATAAGATGAAGGATAAATCTATTCTAAAAATGTAACTTCTTGTGGAGTTGCCTTATAAGGCAATGAAAATCTCAAGGCACCAAAAATATATGGATGGTGAAGCCTGGAGCTAACATCATAAGGGGTTGATAGCTATATGACATGAATGCTCACCACAACTAACTTTGATCTTCAAGTCGTGTAATGGAATTGATAACTTGCGAGCTTGAGGAAGAATAATCAGGTCATGAGTATTAAAAAAAAAGAGAATTAATGGATAACCTTTATGATTGTACCAGAAATTTGTTATATGTAGGTAGGTATATATGGTAGGGTTAAGGATGGGGCCTTTGTTTTCATGTCACCCAATTGTAAGGAGATTGGCCTACTTTATCAATTCTTTGATCTTTATAGGGCGAGTCTTAAAATATTCATAATGATAAATAAAAATATCATATTTATTCCATAAATCCTATAAAATTTAACCTTAAAATATTAAAAAAAATTTTAATGTCACAAAAATAATGAAAAGAGATTATTTGCCTATCATCACACCGTGTTTGGGAATAATATAAAGAAGATAAAAACATTTGTCATTAGGATAGGAAAATTATTATGTTTCAAGTATGTCATAATTAGACCAAACACAATTATATAATTCAATGCAACCCATCTTGATTTGATAGTTGCGTGCTTAGATTATCAATCCAAAGATTTTGAGTTTAAAGCTTACATATATGATTATGCAAGTTTTTGTTTAATTTGTTGATGCATTTGCATGCAGTAATGATTTTCGAATGCCTTTAGATAATGCGAGAAAATAACCGCAACAGTGAGTCTTGCTCATAATATAATGTAATTAAGAAGTAAACAAGACAACAATCATGATCATTATAGAATGTACAACAAAGTAACAAACACACTATTTTTTAATTCAAATAACACACTCATCATGCAAGAACAAGTTTTTTATCTATAAGAGAATGAAAAATGCCTTCATATTATCACATATATCCTAGTAATTCAGTTGTTCCACTGAGTTAATCAACTTGTTGGATCTAAAAAGAACTCGCTACCGTTGAAAAATCTCAGGCCTTCCATTTACTGTACAAACAACTCTGTGCACATTGTAGAGAGAGAGAGAGAGAGAGAGAGAGAGAGAGAGATGAATAATAGAACATCATTTTGAGACTTTTGGTGGGTTGTAATCAATCCCATGCTTACGAGTTCTTAAAAAACAAATTTTCAAAATTTAAGGTATGTAAAATAAACTGGTGAAAATTTTACTTCTTTCAGCTAAAGTGTTTAGAATTGCGTAGTTTACAACAAAGTAAAAGTTACATAAATATATATTAAAATACTTATTAAAATGCATTTGATCTCTTTATCTTTTCATAGAAATATTATAATTAAAATAAAAAATAGGGTATTTGAGCCTAACTCGAACATGATTATTTTCCTATGTGGCCTAACATATGAATCCTAAGCTACAACCTCTAATTCTCTCTCTCCTCATTCTCTCCCCTCAACAAAAGTTGAAGGAGGGGAGATTTTAGGTTATTTAGGTTAAAAGGATTTAGATAGTTATATATAAAATTGTATGTGTTCTATAATAATGGAACTCACTTCCACAACACTTTATTGAATATTCTAGATGCTCCAATATTTCTCTATCTCAATAGCCTGATGCCAATGCTGCCCCACCTAGTGCTATAGCGCTCCCTCAACTCTCTTCTCAAATAGAGAAAATAATGTCGTAGCACTGAAAATCCCATCATTGCAATTTTCAAATGAGCATATTGCCTCATGATTTTATGAATTCAATCCTAATTCTAATTTCAATAAATGTCAATTAGGTATTACGACACTTAAAATCAATAATCAAATCAGAAAAGGTGAGGGTTTATACAAGATTTTTTTGATTAACCAGTGGTCATGGAACAACATACATCATAGTTTGGGTTCAATTAATGAGCTTGTCAAGATCTAGTTCAAATTTGAACATAGTATAAATTAAATGAGCTTGGACTAATTTAGAATTAACTTGGCTCATTTACACCCTAAGGCACCTAGAATAAATTTATTATTTTAGGCAAGAATTAGAGGCCTAATTAAACATTAGTAGATGTATCCATCATAGAAATAAATCATACATATGTAGTATTTGAATAGTTTGTATGTTTGAACATACTAAATTTTTAATATTATTATAAATATCTAAATAAAATTAAAAGAATAATTAAAAAATACACTTTTGATAAGCTCCATTTATGCCTTTTATGGTCCTTAATGACTTAAGGTTCTTTTATCACATATGCTTTCTATATGAAGAGATTGTTGTCTCACATGATTGGGGTAATTCACCTTTTATCTTGTGAGCTAAATCATTTTATGGTATAGAATTATGTCCCATTTCAATAACTAGCATTTAATCATAATACTCATCTAGATATTAACTTAAGAAAATCAATAAATACATTTTACATATTGAGAGTTTCTCTTAGAGTTGTCCTCAAGTTTAATTAATATTAAGGCTTTGTTTGGGATGGCTTTCTTTATGTTCTTAAAGCAATTTTTTAGTATAAAGATTAAAAATTTTGTACTAAAAAGATGCTTTAAGAAGCAGTAAGAATGTTGTCTCAAACAAAGCATAAGATACTAATCAACTCAATTTTCTATTTGAATTGGCTTGACTTTAATAATGTAACTTCTCATGTGTACTTTACATGAGCTGAGATGAGATTTTTAGTCATTATCTAATGGACCTATTCCCTTATCTATACATGTAAAATATATTGTATATGAACAACACCCTCATTTCATCACTCACTTTTTATTAGCAAAGGAATGACTCTATGGTCAACACTAGAGAGTTGATTTTGAGCAAACAAGTGGTGAAGGGTATGAAGCTAGGGATGGAGGGTAGATGACTTTATCAATATTATTTTTTTTCCACATGGATGCTGAATGGTATTAGATTTTAGAAAAAGAATGATGTAGGTGTTGATTGAAACTAATATGTATGAACTTTGTAGGGTGTCATTACGTTGCACTGATGGGTAGAGAATTTGGTGGACTAACAAGGAGGTTTGCCATCCCATACTAGAACTAAGTAAAATATTTGGTAGGAGATGACACATCATCTAATTGTGGAACTTTGAGTTGTTAGATCCCAAAGACAACAAACTCATATTACTACAGATCACGACTTAATATATAGTAAAATTGATAAGTGTGGCTATTGACTTATAAGGAGGCTTTCATTCTAGTTAGAGCCGCCAACTTGGTGTATGAAGAGATCTCTGATGGAAGCAAACAAAGTACAAAAAAACTGGAAGAGAAAAACGGGAAAAAGAGAATACTAAAAAAATTTCTCTATTCTCATGTATTTCCACTGGAAAAGACAAAATCGATAGAAATAAAAGCACTAGTCTTTCACACAGTACACTACCACACTTAAAAGTTAAAACAAATAATATCATTCAGTTTTTCTAACTGGGTTTGAAAATATTTAATAATCTCTTCCTCAAACCAAGACTTTCTTCATCCCAAGCATGTTCAGTAGCTTTACGAATGTTAATGTCGGTAATGCTTCGGTATACAAATCAGCTACCTGATCCTCTGTATTGTAGTGCTCCATGCTAATGTGACCCATCTTTACTGCATCTATGATAAAATGGTTACATATATAAATGTGCTTACTCCTGCTATGTTATATTGGATTTTTGGCCAATGTGATCGCCGACTTGTTGTTCACATAAATTGTTGTAGTTTCTTCAATCTCTCCATAAAATTTCATCAACAAATTCTTCAATCATATTGCTTCATAAGTTGCTACCGCCTCTACTATGTACTCTGCCTCACATGTAGATAAGGCTACAACTTTTTTCTTATGTGTGCTCCATGTAAAGGCTGTACCACCAACATAAAATATATATCCAATTATCCTCTTTCTTTCCTCATGATCATTTGCCCAATCACTGTCGCAATATCCAAGTAACCTCATGTCTCCACTTCACTGATAATGGCCAAACTCAATTGTGCCACTGATATATCTAAGAATCATCTTTGCCGCAAGCCAATGAGACTCCCTTAGATTCTCTATGATATGTTCAAGATGCCCACACTATACATAATGTCAGGTCTTGACATTATCAAGTATCTGAGGCTCCCAATCAAACTTTTGTATAATATAGGATCAACTAATTTTCCTTCTCCTTCTTTTGTGAAATGAACTCCCATTTACAATGGTGTTGACACATTATTATAATGATTCATTCTAAACTTCTCAAGCAACTCTTTGGAATACCTATTTTGACATATCCAAATGCTCTTTTTAATGCACCTATATACACAAAAATGCTGTCGTGAGGCCAACATCTTTCATGTCAAATCTTTTGAACATAACTGATTTAAAGTTTGCAATCATCTACTCATCATCACATATTTTAAGCAAATCATCCACATATAAGCATATAATATATCTTTTGCCATTTGATTCTATCTTTATATACACACCATATTCATAAGGGCATTTAGTGAACCCTTCTTCTCCAAAATGCTCATAAATGCATAAATTTCAAGCCCTCGGGGTTTGCTTCAAGCCATATAAAGCCTTTTTTAAGCGATACACCATATGCTCTTTCCCCTTCACAATAAAACCTTCAAGCTGATCTACATATACTTCTTCCTACAAAACACCATTAAAGAAAGCCGACTTTACATCTAGTTGATGAATCTACCATCTATTCATAGCTACAACAGAGAAAATTAATCTAATTATATCAAAGCTAGTAACTGGTGCAAATACCTCTTCATAATATATTCTATGCTTCTACTTGTACCCTTTAACTACAAGTCAAGCCTTGAATTTATTAACACCTCCATTAACGTTCTTCTTCACATTGTACACCCACTTGACACCAATGGATTTTTGACCTTTAAGGAGGGAGGCCAAACTCCATGTGTCATTTCTCTCAATAACATCAATCTCCTATTTTATGGCATCCATCCATCTCTTATCTGTAACTGCCTCACTAAAAGTTAAGGGCTTATCATCTATATATAAAGAAAAATTCCTCATTATAATTTAAGGTGTCATATATCTCCTGCATGCTTCTTGTCTTTACATTTTCCATACCATTACTAGATGGCTCTCCAAATCTCACTATAGTGTGGTAGTGTTTGTTGTTCTACATCATCAACATTTTTTTTTTTTCTGAATTTCGCACAATTGAGATATCCTCCTTGTTTCCTTTTTCAAGCCAATCCCAAGCTAAGTACTCCTCAAATCTCACATCCCTACTCACTACCACTTTCTTTATTAAAGGATTATACAATTTATAAGCTTTGGACCTTTCACTATATCCTACAAATACACACTTCTTAGATTTTTCATCCAACTTTCTTCTTTTTTGATCAGGTACATGAACATAAGAAATACTCTTAAATACTCTCAGTTGATCCACCTTAGATTTATGGCCACTCCAAATTTCAAAAGGGGTTTGAGATGGATTGATTTTTGATGTTACTCTATTTAACGAATAAACAACACATGACACAGCTTTAGCCCAAAGCAGATTAGGCACTTACCTCTCCTTCAACATACTCTTATCCAATCCCATAATGGTTCTATTTGACCTCTCATCTACCCCATTTTGGTGTGGTGTGTATCTAATTGTTAATTGATGGCGTATCCCATTCTCCTGACTAACATATTCTCTACCTCTATCACTCCTCAACATCTTAATGAAATGGCCACACTCCTTCTCTATAAGTGCTTTGAATATTTGTAGGCATTCAAATACTAGTGACTTATCTTTTAGAAAATACACCCAAATGTTTCTTTTATAATCATCAATAAATGTGAGAAAATAACTATTACCTCTAATAGAAGTAGTGTGCATTGGTCCACATAAATATGAATGAATAAGCTATAATGGCATTAAGGCTCTCCATGATTTTGCAACTGGAAATGGTGCTCTATTCTGCTTTCCTGCACCACATGCATCATAGATCTAGTCTTGAACTTCAATATTTAGAAGTCCATCAACTATGTTCTTCTGGCTTATGTCAGAAATTGTCTTGGAACTCAAATGACCAAATCTACAATGACATAATCTTAAATGTTTCTCTATGAATGTATTTAAACAATCATTCAGATTGCAAATCATCCTCATGGGATACATTTTTTTTGAGTCACTATCACCTTGGCAATCAGAAAACCATGCTTTGTTTAATGGTACAAGTGTTAAGAGAAAACATCAATACATATCACTTTTGATTTAATTTCCCAACACAAAGCAAATTATGCTTAAGATTTGGAACATAGAATACATATGATACCTTCTTTTCTCCCCACCTTTTTTGCACCAAAATATCACATTTTCCTTCCACAAATAATCTATTATCATCTCTTGTGTGTAATCCACATTGGATTGAGTTATCCAAAGTAACAAACAAGCTTCTATTGCTAGTCATGTGATTACTAAAAGCACTATCAATAAACCATACATCTCTTGAATCACCAAACTCCTTACAATGTGTAAGAAACATTGTGTCTTCACCTTTCTCCACTTCCTTTTCAGGTACCATATCTACATTTGCCTCTTCATTCTCCTGTCTCTTCCAACAAAATCGATAAGTATGTCCATACCTTTTGCAAAAGTGACATTTGATATTAGCAAGGTTGCTTCTTCTTATAACTCTGAAGCCATGTCCACAATCGCGTGCCCCTTCTCCATCACCATGAGCTCCATCTTGAGCTTCACCTCCATCACTTGGTGTAGATTCTCCTCAACCAACACGACCTTTTCCTCTAGTACCAAAAAACCTCTTCCTCTACCAAAACCTCTTCATGGCCACCTCTAAAATTCCCACGCAATGTCACTTAAGTTTTGAAGGCTTACTCAATTGATGTCAAATCATATTGCTTCAATCTTAATTCATGAGATTGAAGAGATCCAAGCAACCCTTCAATAAACATATTCTCTATGTTCTTCTCCTCTTCTATGGCTATCGTTGAGGCTTCAAATTTTCTTGACATGCTTTATAGGATCTTCTCAATAACCCTTTTATCTTCTACAAGTTCTCCATTCACCTTCAATTCGTTAACAATGGCAATTACCCGATTGAAATATTCTTCCACACTTCTTGACTCCTTCATCTTCAACATATCAAATTGGCTTTGTAGGGTTTGTAAATGTACCATCTTCACTTTCTCATCTCCTTTGTAAGAAGCATGTAGTGTATCCCAAGCCTCCTTCATGGTCTTTTCCGTAGAGATCCGCTCAAAAATAATTTCATATAGCACTTGATAGATAAAGAAAACTGCCTTTCGATATTTCTCTTAATTTTATTTCAATTCTTGAAGAAGCCTTTGATTCAAATATCTCTCAACTTTTAACTCCTAAAAACCACTCTCAATAATCTCCCACAACTCTTGAGATTGACACAACACCCGCATTTGAATACTTCGTTGATTGTAGTTCTTCGCTCTGAACTTGGGCAACTAAGGTTGTAAATTATTGGTACTTGAAATCGCCACCATTCTCAAATCGGTGCCCAGATACTAATGATGGAAGCAAACAAAGTACAAAAAATTGGTAGAGAAAAATTGGAAGAAGAGGATATTAAAAAAATTTCTCTGTTCTCTAGTATTTCCACTAGCCAAAAAAAAAAAACTAAAAGAAATAAAAGAACTAGTATTTCACACAATACACTACCACACTTAAAAGTTATAACACATAATAACATGCAATTTTTTTAACCGTCTGAAAAAAAAAAAAAAAAAAAAAAAAAAAAAAAAAAAAAAAAAAAAAACTAAAATGTTGCGTTGCTTGGGTATGAAAATATCGAACAAGCTGATGGGTTTGGCTTGTCAACTTCACCACTATGAAGGTGACAAGGTACTTCTTATGTAGAACCTTTCTAACGGCATAAGCTATGATTGCAAGGCATTAACACTCTCTACTACCTCACTATAGTAAGCATGGTCAAAGAACCAAAAATTGGATGGCTAGTAACACCTGGATCTAGAATCTCAAGGTGTTTACATCAACATGTTATAAATCCTTTCTGCAACTAACATTGCTCCTCTAGTCATGTAATGGAAATGGCTAACTTGAAAACCTTGGAAAAAGAGATGATTAAATAGAAAAAAATGCTGAAAACCTTTATGATTGGATAAAAAAAAACTACATGTAGATAGGTATGGTAGGGTTAAGAAACGGGGCCTCGGTTGTCACATCACCATATTGTAAGGCGATTCACCTACTTTATCAATTCATTTATCTTTAGCTTGAAAGAGGAAAGTCAAAACTTAGAAACATGACACTCGTTGGGGGGAGTCATTGGCAAAGGAAGATGACTTCAAAGCCATCGAAGGACATGTCGAGAAGGAAGTTAAAGACGGATTTGGCATAATGTTACTACCTCATTGTTTGCTTGATGATGAGATAATTAATTAACAGTCTTAGTAGGTGAGCCAAGTCATGAATTAAAAAGGAACGCATGAAACACACAAAGTTTATAATAAACCAAACGAATATAATAATTATATATATTTTTCATAATAAATCAAATAATTTTACTAAAAGAGTTTACTATATTTACTTTATATATTTTGCATTCTCAAAATGCATGCATTTTGAATTAAAGCAACTATATAACCCTTTAATCTTTTATAACACTTTTCTCATGCCCTAGCCACATCGTCTCTAGCGATTCTAGGATTTTTCTCTCCCTAATTTCTTTCCCTCTTTTCTAAAAGTTTGATAAGGATGTTAAGCATAAGTGAACTTGTCCCTAGGAACATGAAGAGAGGGGTTCATTGGTGAATTTAAAAACTAATTGCTTAATTAAAAAACATAGAAGATATTTTTGGATTTTTTAATATTTAGAAAATAAGTAATAATTATCACTTAATGTGAAACCTAAACAACATAACAATGATGATGATATTCTAATCAATAGAATGAAGTATTGAGTATGATTTTCATCAATCCGTTATAACAGAATTAAAATGCAAAAGAGAAAAAATGCGTTAATAAAAAAATCAGAACCAACACACTAGAGATTTATAGTGGTTCGGCCAAACCATGACTTACATCCACTTCCTAGAGTTCTCCTCTATGAGTATTGAACTATCACTATAATGTCTCTCCTATTTACCCCATAGCAAGGTGGAGAATCCCTTACACATTCCTCCAAACTTGGTGCAACGGAGAGCCCGAAGCTTTGCCCACCTCTTGGTGACAGAAGTGGACCATCAATTATATTTTTCCCTCCTAGAGAAGGGAGAAAATATCAAACTCCTTTCTCACCCTTTTGATGATCGTAGAGAACCACAAAATCCTTTCTCACCCTCCTGGTGATGGTATAGTACTACGTCCATGAGCAAAAGAATTTCTTCCTAGAGCCACCCAAGAAGCCTAGACAGACACTTGGAGGAATAAGGCAGGACACTTGCTTGAAGCAACTGTGTGAACCCCTCACACTACTTCTCCCTCACACACAAGCTCTCTCTCTTCTTCTTAAAGCTCTTCTAATTCTTCTACTGAAAGCTCCCTCTCAGGAACAATCACTAGACAAAGTCTTGAAATACGTCCAATAAAAGAGACTAAATACAAGGCTGATCGTCCAGGCTGATTTAGATCATTGTCCAATATGATTAGTTCAAATGACTTGGATTACATGAATTATCATCCCATGTAGTAATCAGGTCATACACTACGATTAGTCCAATCATCCTATGCAATCTATCTAGATTATTTAATCCAAAATTGTCCCCTAATAATATGATTACCTTAAACAAGGTTTAATTATCTCGAACCATATGATACCTATAGTATAGTATGATTAGTATAAAAATTTGAATTTCAAAACATTACAAAAATTATGATGGTAGCTTTAATCTTGATTTCAACTGATCGTCATATAAGATATTCATGGTATATTATAATTAGTTCAACTTACATTAAATATCACAATTATCCATTTTAATGATTTCTGATTAGTTGATCGTATAGTATGGCATGGGTCATATAATATAATTAGTTCAAAAAATTATACTTCTGATATTGTCACTAACTCCTTTTAGTGTGTGTGTGTGTGTGTGTGCATGATCAACAAACTTAGTGTCCACCAAATGCATGATTTAACTCAAGAAAAGTAAAAATACATAAGAATTGAAAATAAAGACATTTAACGACATACATAACCCTAGTCTACCCAATCTTGAGCTGATCAAACTTACAAGTGTACGGTGGACCTGAAATATTAGTGTAGAGTAAAAACTTATATATAATAATAACAATTAACTTGAGATATCATAGTAAGGAATCCAATAATATTTGTTATCATCAAAATTACAGACTTTGTTTCATAGTTGAACCAAACTCTTCCTTTTTAATGATAACAAACATTGCTGATAAGTAACTCAAATACATTTTTGCTATTTCCTAAACCCCCCATACTAGGTGAATCTTTTAAAAATATGGAGGGATTTTTTATTTTGTTTTTTTTGTTTTTATAAAGAAAATAATGGATAAAAAAAGAGTACACAAACAACAAGAAATGAAAAGAAAATTAGTGAATTAATCATTCCAACATAGAGTAAACACTACCAATAAGAAACTACTCCCCCTTTTGACATAATAAAAAGGAAGGAAGAATAAAAAAATGGCGCAAAAATAAAAACATGCATCATAAAGTAAAGTCATAAAAATAATTCAAACAAAAGCCTAACAAAAAAAATGAAATGTAAAAAGATTCATGATTAAGAGTCCTGATCAGGTGGAGGTGGTTAGAAGAATCAATGAATTGAGGCAAACAACTCTCCAAGCCAAGCCATGTAATTTTTGTGCTATTGGTATTGTAGTGCTATGTTATCAAAGCGAGCCATATCATTTTCATGTTGTTGTTGCTTCTCTTCTATGTATGTGTCAAAATGAGCCTAACATTGGCCAAACCTCTGAACCAACATATTATACTGAGATTGCTGTTGGATAGGTGCTGGTGCTGGAACTTATGCTGGTGCTTGTCCTCCATATACCTCCTATGGCTTGAGGTCACAGTAGTGAACATTACGGTTACCAGTGCTGTTAAAGATGTGGAAGGAGCTATTGGAATAGAAATTTGGGATATGATTTAAAGGTGCAGGTAATTAGAAGTTGTATTTGGATTCATGGACAAAGGCAATTATATGACCTAAGACAAGATTTGGCTTTCATTTTTGCTAGGATCTGTAATGTAGGTTAGATTATCAAGATATTGAATAGTTAATTCAGCTATATTGAAATTAATTTTAGCCATTATAAAGTAGGTGGTTAGAGATATAAGAGTGATATGGATTCGATTCCCAGCTTTTGAAATTACAGAGTTACGAAGGATATATTGAATAATTCTAGCATATTGCACTAAGGTATTGGTGCAAGTAATGTGGTATCTAACATTTGATTCCCTAAGGGTGGTGTTAGCAAGGGGTCCAATCAAACCAATGTTAGATGCTACAAGGTGGACTTTTTAACTAGTAGTTGAAAGGTGGAGGAATTCATGTAAGTCTTTATATGTAATTTCAACTAGCCTGACTTTTTAAGAATTTAAAAAGTATTTTATATATGAACAGGTACGTGGGAGTGAGAATAAACGACTGAGTAGTGCATACAAAAAGATTGAGTACCTGGAAGTTTAGAACTTCCTGATTTATTATTTTGGATGGTGTGATCTTGGCAGTTTTGTAGCAATTGTAAGCCTCTTTGTCAGCGGCTTTGGAAAATCGAGGATCCAAAGGATGTTGAGAGGAACCTCCAACTAGATCTCATAAATGCTTTCCTCCGGCCATTTAAGGGATTGAGATCTTAGAGAAAAGGAAGATTAGTGGAATAATAATTGAATGAAGAAAAGGCTGGATTTCCTCTCCTTAAATAGATTGGTCATATCGTATAGTACAATAGATACATCATACAATATGATCAAGTGCATTCAATTTTGTCCAATTTGATTGGTTAAAAAGGTGGTCTTATAGTACAATATGATCAGAATCATACTAGGCAATTAGCGAGAAGATGTTTATTCTGAGGTGTCATCCTGGACGATCATTGATTGGTCAGATAGAATTATATGAATAGGTGTCCATACAGTACGATATGATATTAAATATTATACTAGCCAAATTCAATCCATTCAATGTCTGCTTCCACGTGTATCATATAGTTGAAAGTTGGTGTTTGTATAGTATGATCACCAATGATTGATCAATCAAAGCCATTAGATGTGTTGAAAGAAGTGATTTGATGTTTTTATGAATATCATATATTATGATATGGAATCTTATAGTACAGTCTAAACATAAATTCATAAAGTGTTGAGTGATGATAAGGGAAGCTTCATTAAAAAACATAAAATAGATCACAAAAAAAACTCAATAGTATAAATAATCATAAAGAAAATTCAAAAGAAAACACACGAAGCATTTAGTTTTCCAACTTCAAAATCATCCTTATTCAATTATGAATATCCATAATACCTAGTCTATCCCTTAAAGTGCTAAAAGATTCAAAAGCTACAAGCTTTGAAAAATTTATTTGCCAATTGATTTTCATTTGCTGCATGATGTAGCTCTATATCCCCTTTTATCAGATGGTCTTTAATTAAATGGTGCCTAATTTCTATGTACTTTGTTCCCTAAATATTCGATTGGATTCTTTAATATGAAAATATCACTATTGTTATTACATATGATTTGAATGGTGCCTACATGTTGTCCAAGATATAAGATTTATTTTTAAAGCCATAGGACTTATGCAACACAACTCCCTACATCTATATATTCTATTTTAGCGAAGATAGGGCTACAGAGTTTTATTTTCAACTACACCAAAAGAGTAAAGATTGTCCTATGAATTGACATGTTCCAGATGTATTTTTACTATTAACCCTACATATTATAAAGTTTAAATCAGAATATCCTATAATATTAAAATAAGTATTATATCTAGGATACCAGATTCCTAGGTTTTTGGTTCCTAGAAAATGTCTATGAATTCTTTTAACAACATTCAGACAAGATTCTTTTGGATCAAGCTAAAATCTAGTATGAAGTCAAACATTAAACATGATCTTAGGTATACTGACAATCAAGTAAAGAAGTGACCCAATTATCCCTCTATACTTTTCCTGATTAATTTATTACAAACCTAATTCAAGCAATATAATTATAATGATATAAAATATTTTTATATATGTTATTACTTTCTCTTATTTATATGATATTTTGTTTTATGTTAGTGTATTAATATTTTAAGAAATTAGTCCATCGTTAACATATAATTTTGATTAGCTCAAGACTGGATAGACTAGGGTTACAATCGATTTTTCATTTTTTTTTTGTATTTTTCCTTTCTTGAGTCTTATCATGTATTTGTGTGGACATCATTGCTGAGTAACCTTCAACACACACGGGGGGAGAGAACCTTCCACAAACACAAGGAGAAAGAGAAAAATGTTTTTTGAGAGAGTTTTTTTAAGTACATCATACTATATGATTACCCATATATGAAATTGGTGTTCCTAGAGATCGCACTAAACGAAATTCATAATTTTTGTATTAATTATACTGTATGATATCCACAATCCTGGATGATCGACACTAGACGAAGTTGGCCATCCCAAGAATCATCCTAAATGAATAGAAGGAATTTCTATAGTTTATATTGTATGATGTTCGATCATATTGTACGAAGTGTTATAAAAGTGGAATAGTTCATTTGAATGATCTAGCTGGAAGAGTTTGATTATACTATATAATACGTGTATTGTGCTACATGAATAAAAGATGGTTCTCTTGAAAATTAGGGTTTCTTGAAGCACTCTACCTAAAATTTTTTAATACTCATATTAGAAAATCTTTGGATGTTAAGACTTCTAGAGAGAGAGCCTTGAGAAAGAAAGAATGAGAGCTTTATGAGAGAAGAGATGGAGATTTTATGAGGGAGAATTTGTGAGGGGATTCCCAAGGTTACTCCAAGCAAGAATCTTGCTTAGTATGTATAAGTGTCTGCCTGGATTCTTTATGGCTCCTGAGAAGTTCTTCAACAAAGATCGTAGTTCTCTAACCATCATATGGAGGGTGAAAATAGAGTTTTGGTTCTCTGACCATCACCAGGAGGGTGAAAATAGAGTTGTGATTCTCTAAGCATCACTAGGAGGGTGAAAAATAGAGTTTTGGCCCTCTGACTATCAATAGAAGGCTGAAAATAGAGTTGAGGTTCTCTACCTGTAAAAGAGTCATAGTTCTCTATCGTACTGAGGAGCTAAAACAATGTCTGCACATGCTTCTCTACTTTACTATGGGAGTAAAAGGAGAGTCACTACTGTTTAGTGCAATGCTTGGGGAGGGAGTCTCCAAAGAGGTTGACTAAACCACTATAAATTCGTATATATTCATTCTAATTATTTTTTGCACCTTATTTTCTATGGTTATCTGTGTGGTTGAAAAATCTATTTTATCTCATTATTATGAAATTTACTTTTTCCATATCCACTATATTGATTATCATCTTTTGGTTTGAAAGGTTTAAAAAGAAGTTCTTTTTTCACTAAAGAATTCTTAAAATAACCAATTCAAGTGGTATGAGAGAGCGATTCAAAAACAAAGTTTTAGAAAACTTTTGAAAAATGACCAATGGCCTTACTTTGGAAATTGAAATACTGCATAAGGATGTTCAATCCCACAACCTCCTCTATTTAATAATATACCTTTGTATTTTTGGAAAATTCACATGTCCACTTTCCTATAATCAATTGATTATCACATGTAGATGTTAGTTAAAGAGGGATATTCTACTCCTTCATGTTTAGTAAATTACATTAAAATTGGGAATGTTTTCTAAATGGAGTAATGATGATAGTGATTTAGCTCAACTTAGTACTAAATGCTTCAATTGTTTCTTTTGTATATTGAAATTTGAATATTACATACATGTATCTACCTATACTACTGGTAAAGAAATTTGGGACATATTATGCATTACTTATAAAGGAACAAGTGAAGTGAAAAAATCTAGCTTAAATTCTAAGCTCCATGAATATGAACTCTTTCGTATGTAACCTAGTTAATCTATATCTAAAATTTATACTAGGTTTACATAAACCATCACATCCCTACATGCTTTCAATAAAAAAATATCAAATTTAGAAATAGTAAATAAGATTCTACATTTTTTACCTTCTTCCTATGATGTAAAAATACTATTATTACTAAATCTAAGGATTTGATTGCTTATTCAGTTGATAACTTACTTGGATAACTCATTGCGTATAAGTAAGGAATGATCCAAAGACAGGTTGATGCAATAGAAAGAAAGAAGGACAAATTTGTAGCATTAATGGCTAATGATTCACACATTTTCTTTGATGGAGGAGAGGAAGAAATTGCACTGATGAATTAATAGTTTAGAAGCTTTTAAAGGAAAAGTAAAAGAATCATCAGTAATGGAGCAAAGGTAAGAAATATAAAAATTATAAAGCTTCTAATGATATTTTCAGTTATGAATGCAGGAAAATAGGACACCTTAAACCTGATTGTACAAATCTCAAAAATGACTAAAGCAAGGAGAATGTTGAAGAAAAAGCAAATTCCTATAAAGGCAAGCAAAGATCTTAGAAAGTCTTATTAGCCAGCTCCACTTTAGATTCATCTAGAACAAAAATAGAAGAGGAAGTGAAAAATCTGTGCTTATTGGAAAATGACTATCTTAATCAGTCTGATCAAGATTATGTATGTCAACTTTCATACAATTAATTACTTAATGTTTTTGAAAAGATTCATGATTCATACAGGAACCTGAAAAAGAAGCACGTTAGCTTGAAAACTTAATGCTCAATTCTGCTAAAAGAAAATTAAATGCTCAAAAAGGATTGTTCTAATTTTGATAAAGATCATATGGCTTTACTAAATGAGTTTGATGTATTGAATAAGAAATATACTGCTTTATTTTAAACCCATGATTCTTTGAATGTAGTGCATCTTAATTTAGAAAAATCATTTAAAGAGTTAGAAGTCTATGTTAACATTTTAGATCTTAGTGAGCACTCTTTAAAAATTAAAATATCTTCTCTTGAAAGTGCTAATAAAATTTTGTTATAAAAAGTTAAGGATTTTCAAAATAAACCTATTCGTAAGCACTGACCATGTCATGCATCTCATAAACCTATGAATATGAATCATAACTATCATATGTTAGTTAAACCTTTTATTGATGTTATATGTTATTTCTATGGCATGTTAGGACACATTAGCCACACTTGCACTATTTATCGTAGAACACACTTGGTGTGGAGACCAAAGATGCATCAAACATAGCATGACATGCATTCTAATGATTATCCAAACTCTAGAAGGGACCCAAACTCACTTCGGCTCCCAAAATTTTTCTTCCATGTTTGTTGGATTTAATAGCTCATGTGAATTTTGGGCTTGATATTTAATTCCTATAACTTGAAATCAATTATTCAATGTATGTGTTTTGTCTTGTATTTATGTTTATTTGGGACTTTATTTAAATGTTCTTTTTAGTCCTTAATTTTTTTAATGATTTTATTTTTGCTCTTATTTTGGTTTTTTATATTATCGTTCTTTACGATTGTGTCCAGATCATCACACAAACCACTTTTTGATCCTTAGTGGTTTTTTTTATAAACTTAATTCATATACTATGATTTTAATTATAACAAATATTATTGTGTATGTTACTGCTTTCTCTTATTTCTATATTATTTTGTTTTGTGTTGGTGTGTACTAACGTTTCAAGAAATCAACCCACCATTCACTTCCAATTTCTTATCAGCTCAAGACTAGGTAGACTAGGGTTATAGTGAGTTTTTTTTCTTTCTATATTCATATCATGTATTTGAGTGGATATCATTGCTGAGTAACCTTGCACGTATATAGGGGGAGAGAGAAAAATGTTTTTTGTGAGAGTTTTTTAAGAACATCGTACTGTACCACTACCCATGTACAAATTTTGTCATCCTAGAGATCATACCAAATGAAATCCATGATTTTTATACTGATTATACTATAAGATGTCCATAGTACCAGATGATTAACAGTATATGAAGTTGGCCATCCTAAGGATCATCCCAAATGAAAAAACATAATTTCTACTGTTCGTACCATACAATGTTTTGGATGTATTGTATGAAATGTCATAAAAGTTAAACAGTTCATCTAAATGATCTTCCTGAATGAGTCTGTAGTACATTGATCTTACTGTTTGATATGTGTATCGTACTATAGGAAAAGAAGATGGACCACTTGAAAATTAGGGTTTCTTGAAGCCCAATACATATGGTTTTGAAATACCCCTATTAGAAAATCTTTGGCTATTGAGACTTCATGAGATAGATCCTTGAGGAAGAAAGAAGGAGAGCTTTATGAGTGAAGAGAGGGTAATTTTGTGAGGGAAAAGTTATGAGGGGATTCACAAGGTTTCTCCAAGAAAGAGTCTTTCCCTGTATATACAAGTGTATGCCTTGGTTCTCTATGGATCCAGAGAAAAAGTTCTTTAGCAAAGATCGTGGTTCTCTAACCATCACATGAAGGTTGAAAATAGAGTTGTGGTTATCTAACCATCACAAGGAGGGTGAAAATAAAGTTGTGGTTCTCTGACTATCACCAAGAGGGTGAAATTAGAATTGTGGTTCTCTTCCTATAAAAGAGTCATGGTTCTTTGCTGCATCATGGTGGTAAAATAGCATCTGTACACGCTTCTCCGCCTTGTTATAGAAGAAAAATGAGAGTCATTATTGTTTAATGCAATACTTGGAGAGGAAGTCTCCAAGGAGTGGATATGGGTCAGGTTGACTGAACTACCATAAGTTATTGTGTGTTCATTCTGATTATTTTTTTCACTTTAGTTTTTACGATTATATGTGTGGTTGAAAAATGTATTTTATTATGTTGTTGTGAAATTTACTTTTCCTATATCCACTATATCTATTATCATGTGTGGTTTTGAAAGTTTTTAAATAAGTTCTTTTTCATTAAAGAATTCTTAAAATTTCAATTCACCCCCTCTTGGTTAGCCTCGGGCTAGCTCTTTACAGTTTCACAGCTGTTACAAACTTTCATAATTGATATTTCATTTAGATCCTTATCTAGCAGAATAGTCGAGCTCATGGGAGTATTTATTGACTTAGTATTATTTATTTCATATTTCTTAAGGATATCCTTGATATATTTTGATTGACTATGGAAGGTTGCATCATCATTCTGCTTTACAGTAAATACAAGAAAATAGTTTAGCTCTCCAATCATACTCTTCTCAAACTTCTCACTCCTAGTTTTTGAGAATTTATCATAAAGATTTTTATTTATAGATCCAAATAGTATATCATCAACATAGATTTAAACTATGAGTAGGTCCTCCCCTTCTTTCTTTAGAAATACGGTGGTGTCTACACGACCCTGAATAAAAGCTCCATCTAGAAGGAATTTGCTCAGCCCTTTATTATATGCTCTTGGTGCTTGGTTTAGGATTTTAAGCTTAAGTGAATTTGTCCCTAGGCAAACCAAGAGGTGAGGGGGGGGGGTATATAATTTTAAAATTAAATATATTATTGTATCCCTTAATTTTAGGAGATCCACTTTATGAAGTTTTAAACATAGGTTTTTCATATGAATGACATTCATAGGGGAAGGATTAGTGAGAGATTGAGCTCCAATCATACTCTAATCGTATCTTTAAGTGCACTTAGTTATTATTTTATCATCTTTTGAATGTGTTGGATGCATGAGTACTTTGCTTAGGCCCTTTCAGATCTAAGGACATCAATTTTTTTTTAATGTATTTCACTTTATGTTACTCTAAGGGTTAGACCTTAAACTTGATTTAAACCTATTTTACGTAGCGACATTCTAAAGATAACAATTGAGGACCCGTCTGGCAAACTTAGAAAAATTTGAGGAGCTAAGGGAGATCCCTGATTGATATGAAACTCGGAATACATAAACTTAGTGACATCCTAAACCTTCCAGAATTTTCTATGAATTTTTAGAAGTCTTTAAAGCCCTTAATTAACAAACCATAATTTTATGCTCACTTAAGACCTCATAACTTTAGAAAACTAATAAATTAATTTAAATCAAAAAATTATCCATAATATCTCAAAATCTTTATAATTTAATCGATAATCTAAAAAAATTCAAATATCATTAATAGGACTTCAATCTGAGCCTTAATTTAATTTTAACTAAAAATCACCTTTTTATTAAATTAAATAATAAAAATTATTAAAATAACAAATTTTCCCCAAATAATTGAAAACATATGTTTAGGTCATTTTTGACCTTTGGGGGAGATTCCAAGTAGTTTGGAGCTGATTTGGATTAAAAATCCTAAAATGCCCATTTATTAAACAATTTTAATAATCAATTAATTGCCCAAAACTTCTAAAATTCATAATTTCGCCTTAAAAACTCCAAATCTAGCAAATTTAAGGCCTAATTACTCCTTGTAAGGCCTAATTTTTAATTAAAATTTTAGAAACTTTAAACCTAGCATATTCTAATAGTAATTTTTTTGACCCCTTTAACCTAGTAGATAGAAGGACCCTAGACCTTCTCAAATCCATTCATACAACTTAAACTTTAAAGAACATCATCCTAAGAATTAAAATGGATCAACAAACTTAATTAACTAAAAGGTACCCCAATTCATTAATACTTAAACCTTAATCAAATTTTCCCCTTATGGCTTTCTACAAATGTTAACATAAAGCAAATTGAACCAATTACATGATATATGAGATATCCAAAGCCACACAAGCCTGCTACACACACATAGAATTGCTAGGGTACCAGTTTTATCTCTAGGTTAGGCTGGTGATTTTCCCTTTTCATTTTTCTTCTATTTCTATGATGTTACGCTCTCATTTGTGGCACGTGTGTTGGTTGACTTGATTGCTCTGATTTCTTATGATGATTATTATGTTATTTATGCTATTATTGTACTTTCTTTTTATGATATTATATGCGTGATAGATTACCGATGGATTAAGGGTGATTTTGATACTAATGTTATCTTCTATAGATGGTCATGCTCATGCAGTGCTAATAAAGGAAAAAAATATAATTATGCTTTAAAATTAATGATACTTTCTATATATGCTTCAAAAATTGCTAAATCCCCCTTTAAATTAAAAGGGCATAGCCAAGCATGGCTCTAAATTTGAGCATTCAAACTTTTCTTAATATATATAACTACTTAGGATGTCAAACTAGATGTTGATTATTAGGATAACCAAGCAGGAGAGTCTAAATTTTCTATTTTAAATGATGTAATTTGTGTGTAAACTATCAAGTTATAAAAGTCTTTAAAAGTGAGGTATTTTAAACACTAGGTACCCAAAGGGAGAAAGAAAAGCTTTTTATAGGAAATTTCTTTGTCATTTCAGTACCCTTCCAAAAGACGCTCTAGAGGAAGATAATCCAAAGGAAGATGATCTGGAGAAAGATGATCCTTATGAAAACAAAGTCTTGAAGACAAAATGCCTTCCTTTTAACACTTGCATCATTCAGTAGGATTAGAATCCAGGTTATTGTCGATGGGGTCATGCCACCATCATTTTTTTGTAGAGTCTGAATTGTACTTATACGACACTAGCCATAGACTATAGACTTTCTTTTACTCTGGTGATTTATATTAATGTCTTAACTTTTTGTACGCAATAAAAATTATTTACCTTTTCTACATTTCTTTTTTACATGTGTATGTCATGATTTTGGTAAGCTCTCGAAGGACCAAAATTTTTTCTACTCATAATTAAAATTTAATATTTTAAGAAAATAAATAACATAGAAATTTAATGATATAGGGAATATCCAAAATCATCTGGGGTTGAATGAAAATTATTATATTTCTCTCCTCCATTGCTATAAGATACATTCTCGCTTGCGGGTAGAGTCTAGATAATATGGCCTGTGAGGATGAAGTGCCAGAACTAAGAAGCTCAGGCTTTTTAAAAAAAAAATTTAAGTCTTTTTAAAATTTCATGCATATTTGACTTGAAGCTTTTAACCAGCATGCATTGCATTAGAAACTAATTAAATGAAAATTTTAATTGCATTAGCTCTAGTAGCATTCACCCTTTATAAGTCCAAGGCCACTTAGAAAACTCTTTAGATGTCAGCCTTAATCTCCAAAAACTGACCTAGCCACCCATCTTTCATAAAGACTGAACATCATGGTTTTTATGCACTTAGGTGGATTAGCTAGCTTTACTTTTCAAGCAGGTTATAAGCCAAGAATATATTAAGCTAGGATATAGGTTTTAATATTGTGTGTAGAACATTAAACCTACCTTAGATTTAAGATCTAAGGCTACTACATTTGGTGTCTCGTAGTATGCCTCATCAGTGGGTGAGTCTCCTATTCTTCAGGGGTAATAAATCTTACCTATCTGTGTCACATGGATAATGTAAGTGCTCAGATGACACTTGAAAGTTTTTTAGGGATGTTAGGCCCTATAGAACTAGCCCAAGGCTAATTAAAAGAGAGGTGAATTGGTATTTAAAATATGTTTAAATCAAAGAAACAAAACTCAAACCAAAATTACCACGAAAATTAAAGTGCAGAAGCAATAATAAGAAAAGAACACACCATATTTATAGTGGTTTGGTCAAACCTTGACCTACGTACACTCCTCGGAGGCACCCTCCGAGTATTGTACTAAACTAGGTGTCTCTCCTTTAGCCCCCACAGCTAGGCGGAGAAGCCCTTACAAAATCACTTCCACCTTCCTCGGTGCGGCGGAGTCGCTGGGTCCTTTGACACCAAAGATATCTTCTTCTTTGGTGAACTTCCCTCGAGACAAGCTTTGAATCCGACAGTATTCAGGTGCGAGCTTGCCAGAGCAACCATGTGGAACCCCCTCCACACTCCCTTGAGTCCCCCCGCACAGGATCTTCTCCCTCTCTCAAACTCCACCCTTTCCTCACTCCCTTTCAAGCTTTCTCTTCAAGTTTCCCCCAAAAGAACGAAGCTACAATAGCTTCCAAAGACACTTAACAAGTGCCTTGACAAAGCTTAAATAGAAGTGCCCAAAATGAGCTCATTAATGCAAGTTACCGACATTATCATCCAGGATAATAAGCAAATCGTCCTGTACGATGAGTACAATTTAAGACCAATTAGCCGGGACGATTTGAGACGATCATAAAATTTTATTAATATCGTCCAGGACGATAATATATCATCCTAGACGATCAGTACAAATTGTGAAATATCATCCTCGACATCGCTCTGAAAAAGAGCTGTCTGATGTCCAATCGTCCATGCCAATTTGATTGTGAAATCAAGTCATAATTGCTTTCCTTAATTTCTAGAGAAATTTTGGAAAAATTGACCTGGATCGTCCTGGACGATATTTTATAGTCCTAGACGATCCACCTGGATGATGTCTAAAAATAGGTTATTTCTAAATAAATCTGGCGGCTGATTCTTTCTGTTTTGAGCCTATCGTCCTAGCCGATATAAAATCATTCAAGATGATGTGTTTTGCATAATGACGGCTGCTTTAATGAGGATGCCCTAATTAGAGATTCTGCTTTTGAACTGATCATCCAGGATGATATAAAATCATCCTGGATGATGTTACAAAAAATAGTAAACTCTAGGGAACAGTCAAAAATCTTCCAAGTTACAAAGCATCAGAAGCCACACCAAATACAATAGACTCAAGAAAGGAAAAAGGGTACAAAGTGACTCAGACCTAGTCTACCCAATCTTGAGCTGGTTCCAAATTGCAGTCCGATTATGTGAACCTGAAATGTCAGTAGATAAGGCAATTATTTAGAAAAAAGAATGTTTGCTATCATCAAAATCATAAGCCATAGATCCGCAACAGATAATACCATTTCTATCTTTCTCTCTTGTATGCTTTGAGTGCATTATTTCTTATTCTCCAGCTTCTCCTCAGTGCCTTAGTTCCTCCGGATGTTGACTTGAGTCGTGTATGTTGACTAAGCCTACTTGGACCCTTTCTTTGCCTTTGAGTAGAAATCTCCTAATCTCCACCCTCTATGCCAATCCCTTTAGAAAGCATAAAGTCAGATTCTTAATCGAGAGTATCCTTAGGCTTTGGCCTAAGATGTAATTAACTTTGGGGGCTTGCGCCCATGGGAAATGGAATTCCACCATCAAATAAACCCTACTTGAGCTGATGTATCAGGTGGGGGAAACCTGTTGTTTCAATCAGATCGTGCATATTATTATCCATCAGGGTGCATTGGCAGGATCCACTATCCTCAATGGTTAATCATATGTGCAATCTAATCTGCCCTCCCATTAGCCTACTTGTAAAGAGTGCAAAGGCCTATAATCATTTCTATCCTTCAGGATTGTGCTGTTGTATACCCTTTGTACTCTGTCCCCCATAGAGCAGATCCCTTTTAGAGGCCCATAAGGAAATTTGGTTAGGGTCTAAAACTCTTAGTTACATGTAAAAGATTAAGTATAGAAAGTCTTTGACTTATGTACTCATTGAAAGGTTCACAATTATGTTATAAGTAAATGTTTTATTTTGCATCCTACTTTAAAGAGACCCTCTCATCCTTATGTGGTGGATGTTCGATCTATACCTAGAGAACATTTACCTGATGTGCAAAAAAATGACTTGATCCAAATGGATCCGGTGGTGTCGATATCCAAGAATGATTAAAAGGGGGAAGAGGAGTTTGTGGTTTTGATGCAGTCCAATTAATTTGTTGTTATGTTGGTGGTTGTGTTGAAAGTGGTTTTTGAAATAAATTCGTTTTCTTATTTAAATTTCAGACTAAAAATTAAACATATCATTATGAATGATATATCACCCCATGAGGTTAGGATATCAATGTTTAATGGGTTTAGATAATGAAACTAAATGTTTCATCCTTTTTGTAATAGTGAATTGGGGGGTGGAACTACATATGATTTTGAAGGGTCAAAATGACATTCTATCAGTATTCAACCACTATAATTTAGATGGGATATCATTAATTTCATATTCAAAATTATGATTATAAATGATATATCTTCTTAGGGTAAGAATAAATCATCTATCATTAATCATTCAGACATGTGATGATGATCGTCGTTAATTTTAATTTTCACAAAGAAGACTAATTAAGTTAAAAAAACTGATTTTTGAAAAAGTTGACATGGCTTCTAAATCTTCTATTAGTGCAAGCCATCATAGTTAATTACTTTGTACGGAGGTTGAATTTTCTATGAAAACTCTCAATTAAAATAATAACAAAAACTCTATATAAGGGACTTTCGAGGAGTGATATCAAGGGAGTTAAAAAAAAACTGATTTTTGAAAAAGTTGACATGGGTTCTAAATCTTCTATTAGTGCAAGCCATCATAGTTAATTACTTTGTACGGAGGTTGAATTTTCTAAGAAAACTCTCAATTAAAATAATAACAAAAACTCTATATAAGGGAATTTTTCAAAATTCCACCAACAGAGTGATGCTTGAATTCTAACTGGGACTAGATCAAGTTGGAACACTTATTTCTAGAGTCAATGAAGGAGAGGAAGGAGAAACTTTGAGATTCTAAAATTATTCAAAATTGCCCTCACCTAATCTAAGTGTTGGGCTTTAAATTTTAGATTGAGAGAATTCTTTTTTAATTTGAGTTGAATAAGTTATTAGAAATTTAGTATTATATTCCAAGAGGTTAAAGTCTCATGATTCAAAATTTACCCTAAATCCTATGTCTAAAATTGGCACTTAACCACACTAGACCGAACCTAACTAATACAATACAAAATCTGGACTTACCCTGACCTGGATTGGGGAGAAAGCTAACCACCTAGTCGATTTAAAATCCATGAGTCCAATCATTTTGAAAGAGTGGTAGAGATTTTGTTACTTAAGTTTTTGAGAATTGGGACCAACATCTAGAGTGGATCCTAGTTGGTCCATTGACTTACGTAGCGTGAAAATGCTTAAGATGAATGCAATTAAAATTTTAGACTCATTTTTTAAATTGATTTCTAATGCCATGCATGCTGATCGACTCGATTAAATGCATAAAATGATTATATAGTAGTTTTTTTAAAAAGTTAAAATTTATTTTTTCCTAGAGATTACGCAACATCCCCTTGACAGATCTGCACCTTCAAAAGCTAGGTGATCTATTAAAATCCATGGGAGGGGAGGTGGCTAACAAGGAAGATAAGGTAAAATAGGCTTATGCTGACTCCCAGCAATTCTGGGTTACTTCTTAGATCGTTAGAGTATCCACGTTGGCATAAAATTTTTAATTTAAATTTTAAGTAGAAAAAAATTATATGTGCCCTCACGAGTCTCCAATCAAATCCAGGCTAAAATATAACTCGAGATGCTAATTGCCAAAAAACTAAGAAATTAATCAAAATATAATCGCAATCAAGTTAAAATAAATACGTCAATCAAATAATATTAATTAAATAAATGTCCATAGGAAAATTGCATATTTTTTATAACCCAGAATTTATATAAATTAAAAGTGACCGGAGACCACTAACAACAAATCTAAATTTTAATCCTAGGATTGATGCAAGTTGTCTTTGAATTGGGTACTATTTATCTTGATCTCTTCATCCTTCTCCTCTTTGGGATCCTTGGATTCATCGTACCTAGATATACAAATGAAAAAGAAAGCCCTTCCCCCAAAGGGGAGGTTATTCTTCTCAGTTTGGGTATTAAATTTATCAAAAATTGAGCTTTCAAATGGAAAATAATTATCCCCCTAAGGAGTATCTTTTCCTCTTTCAAATTTAATATCAGATATCTATATCCCAACTCAAATATCTGACTTTCACAACTCTGTACTTTGACTAAATTACATTAATAAAGAATATTAAAAAAAAGGTTTCCATAATATTTAAATAAAATAATTCACATCCCAAGTAGTTATATAGAAAATTTAGTGAGAAAACAAATTATTCCTAACCGAAGGGTAGTTTATTGTCCATCACATCAATTTATAGAGTGTAGTAAAAGTAAGTAAACGCTCACATCTGTCAATTTTCAATCACAACATGCAATGAAAACTAAAAAAAATACCAGCCAAGCCTAAACTAGAGTTGGTTGTCTTAGCAAATAAATCTAAGTGTGTGAAAAATACTATGTGGCTAGGATAGATCCTATATCAGGTAATTGATTAAAGTTGTACAATATTTTGATTAGTTAAAATGTGTTAGGGATTTAATTTGGAAAATAAGTATGAGTAGTTTTAAAGTTTATTTATTAGAATTTTTAAAGTTTTAAGACTTAGTTAAGGGTTTAATCTTAAGTTAATTGATTAAGTGGCTTATAAATTTTCAAAACTAGTGAAAATTTTTCTTAAGGTTAGAGATGTCACTAAGTTTAAGTTTTCAAAATTTCATGCTTATTGGATCTATGTTTTATTTAATAAAATTAACCTAAATTTTCAAAGACTTGTCCTTAATTTTAATCCTTAAGGTGTCCTAAATTAAATAGGTTTGAAATAAGTGTTTTTAATCCTTCAAGAAAAATATATAAATGCACAAACATCACATTCAAGTCCTTAGAGCTAAGAGAGCCTAAAACTAAGTCAGAGTGTGCACCCTTACATGTAAAAATTAAACAAGTGATAAATAGATTACTGGATAATCAAGACATGATTATTTACCAATCTTTTCCCAATTAATTCAATTTAATCAAGCTTAATCTATGTTTAATATTTCAAAGATTCACTCAAAGATCAAAAAAGATTTTAGATATGTAATTTGAAAAGTAATTTTATATTTGAAAATAGGTCAATTTTTTAAAATTCTTATGGAAATCATGATATTATTAAAAAAATAATTTCCAAATAATTTTGAAAATAAATTAATAATTTGAAAATATTTTAAAATAAAAGTCTATTATTTTTTAAAATTATTTAAGTCAATATTTAATTAAGTATTAGTTAAATATTCATCATTAAATAACTAAATTTATTTAAAATGCATAAAATATTTTAAATAAATTTAAATTCAAATTAAAATAACTCAAAATAATTCTCTCATTATTTAAAATATTTTTAAATGGAAATATTAATTTTATTTTTATTAAATACATAAAAATTAAATTTTTTAAATTTATTTAAAATATATTTAATATTTTAAAATAATATTTATTTTAAATTAAAGGATTTAAACTTTTAAAAAATTTAATATGTTACATGCATTTTTTTATTTAAAATTAATTACATATAATATTTTGAAAATTTAAATAAAATTAATTTTATTAATTAGAAATAAACTGACAGCAGCGGGAGTGCTATGTGGCTTAATCTAATCCATTAATTCAATACTACAGATTTGGGGAGGCTATGTGGTAACCTTCTGATCGCTGAATCAAATCTTCTGCCATTAATTGCTAATGATTGTGTGGCAGCCATAATTGGCAATCATTGTATGCGACGCAACACCGTAGTCACTTATCCGAGTCAGCATTAGTATAGAGACATTGGATTGCATGTGATTTGATTCAATGGCTTAGATTAAACTAAAAGAGAAAACAAATCATGAAAATTAAATTGCATAAAAAAGTCGATCTAAAAATGTAATATGGCTTGATTAAATGGTCAATAGCCTAAAAAATGTGACAGACATGCATACTACAAATTCCAAAATGAATGAAATTTTAAATATATTTTAAGATCATGAATAGAAATCATGAGAATATCTTTGACAACCTAAAAATCACTTACTAGAAAGCTATTTAAATCTCAGTGTTCTAAACTAAGTTTTACGATTATACCAAATCTAATCAATTGATTTTAATGTTTTTGGTTCTCTAAAATTATAGTCTGTCTCCTAATAAACTTCCAGACGAAATCAACCATCAAAATTGTTTGTATCGATGATAAATTAAGCTTGACAAAATATAGTGGTTATTTGACCGGAGGATTGTCAGCGGCAGGCTTTGACCGATGAGTTTGGTTCTTGGAAGTGTAGAGGGGAGCATGGGGAGTAGAAATGAAATGAAGGAAAGATTTGAGAAGGCTTGGAGGCTGAGATTATTTGGAATTATCAAAATGAGCTCATTTTAGAGTTTTGATAGTAAGGGTTTTGATCTAATGACCCTGATCGATAAGGACCTTTCGTAGATGATGGGAAAGTGTCTCAGGCTGTTGAAAGGATGAGACAAAGCCTAGGTCAAGTTCAATCCTCATCAGTTGGCTCTATGGGTGTGGGGGAGAACTCCTAGTTCTTTCGGTCAAAGCACCTCTTGGGCTTGGTTAGAAGAGCTCTAAGTGAGCTTTTAAGTTTAAATAGGAGCTCAAGACCACCTAACTTTGAGGAGGGAGAGTGCTTGAAAGAGTTTGACCATTTGAAAGGGTTTAAAGGCCTAAAGTTGACTCATTAAATATTGAAACAATCATTGCTACTTATGTGGCAGATAGGAAGTAGTCACTTGTTGTTTGAATGAGTCCCAAAGGCTTGGAATAATGCATTTGAAGTTTGGAAGGGAGGTTGACCACTCAAGAGGAGTTTGAATGACTTGTTGATTAGTTTGACCAGTCAATAAAGTCATAGTTGCCAATGTGGCAACTAGCAAAAGTGGAGAGATGTTAGAAGCAAGTGTAGGTGGAGTCAAAGGGTTAGAGCTAAGGGGAAAGTGAATGGGAGCATATAACATGGGGTTTGACCAAGTATGTTGAGTTGACTTGGTTAAACTCAAGGGGTTTGACTCATGATTGGTTTGGAAGAATTTCAACCATGCCTTGGAAGGGGATTAAAAGTTTTAAGAAGATTGGGTAGGTCTTGTTTGAATGGATAATGAGATTTAGCCCATGCAAGACCAATTTGACTAGAATTTGACTCAATTAACCAAGTCAACTATTAACTAGGTCAATATGTCCAATCATGTCCAAATCCCTAATGGAGTTGTTCAAATAAATTTAACTGTGTTTGGAGTTAATTTGAGATTAGAGTGAGTGAACAAATGATTTATGGTTGATCTGGACAACCTAGGTTTACTTGGTTAGCTAGGTTGACCCAAGGGAAGTGGTTGGGCTAAACAAGTTTAAAATGATATTAAGAATTTGGTGGGAGTGATTTGAGGGGTTGGATTGGTCATTTTGGTCAGTTTGACCATTTTGGTCCTTAGGGGTCTATTAGGTCAACCTAGGTTGACTTTTTCAACTAGGTTGATCCAAGGGTTGGGTTTGGGTTCAACAGATTTAAAATGATATAAGAGACCTACTGAAGGTGGTTCCATGGACTAGTGATATAATTTGGTCTAAAATGGGTATTTGAACCCTTAAAGGGTATTTTGGTCCACCATTGTTGACTTGGTCAACCAGGTCAAACCAAAGCATGAGTTTGGATCCAATGGATCTTAAATGGTATTTGGGATTCATTGGAAGAGGTTTCAAAGGTTGAAGGGATTGATCCATATTAAGTTTTAGTCAAAAGTCATAAAATCTCCTCAAAGGGCATTTTAGTAATTTTGACCTTTAGTCAACTCTAGGTTCAAAAAAATATGATTTATTGATCAACAAGTCATAATAAAGGTGATGGAAATGGTTATAGGTTTTGGGGAGAGTTCCAAAGTCAAATTTCATAAGGCGACATGTCTAATGGCTTGGACCACAAATATTTGAAGGTTTTATAGTCTTTGAAAATCAATTCAATTTTTTAGAGCTAGGAGTCTCTATTATGCTCAGATTTGGTGGGTTTACTCTAGGTTCATGACTAATCAATATGAAATGATAAATCATGAATAAGAGGTCATTTAACTAGATTTATAGGTGATGGAATATGCAGCAAGAAAGGGTTTCTTGACTTAGGCTTTTGGCCTTAGGTTTTGAACTGAAAGTCTAAGTTTTAGTTGGATTTTAGGTTTGATTAGATGAGTTTTAGAATATTCAAATTGATTATGGTCAGGTAATTGATTTTGGTTGATTGTTAAGACCATGGTTTGATTGAACTATGATTGTAGGCAGGATAGAAGTCTGGGGTTAGAATTGGATTATAGGATAGATTAAAATCTTATTGGGGTCTCTATGATTGACAAGTGGATAACTATCAACCCTAGGATCACCAGGAAGGTGTATAGATAGGCCCTGATGACTTCATAAAAAAATGAGGTCAATAGTTTGTTGATAACCATTTATCTCCTATAGATTTTCCATATAATGAGAATGTGAATAATTATGGTGAAGAATAAAGGGACTCAAAACTTTTTTTTTTTTGTAATTCAATGCTATAAATGATTGATGGCCAAAATACGCAATAATAAAAAGTCCATCTCTACTTATTAGTAGCAAAGAAGGGAAGAATGATGATGGTTTGATGAATAGTGGAACTTTGAGAAATGAAGATTTTAAAGAAGGGAATTTTACTCCTAAATCTAATATTGTGTTGTGACTCATCATCTTCATCTAAAGAGGGAATTGGTTCTATATTAAATTAGGATGATGGCCTTACTAAAGTGGGAAAAATAAAAGTATAAGCAATAAGGCTCCCATGACATGTACTCCTCGTTCTACTAGAGCTTAAATTTCTTTAAAAGATTCAAGCTCTTATATGGAAAGTGAGGTGCATTGGGGGAGATAACTCTAGAGATAGAGATAAATTTTTGTAGAGTTCATAATATCCATCTATTGGTTTTAATTGACTTTTACTTCATTGGATAAATTTGATTTTACTACCTCTCATCTTGATTTTTCGATTAAATTTGCTAACTGTTCTCATAAAATTTGGATTTTGTTGAATAGTTTGGTTAGTGTTAATGTTATTCTTAATTACCCTCAAATGATTAATTGTGAATTTGCTATCATTAATATTAAATGTAATGCTTCTTTTGTTTATGCTTCATGCTCTAGACTGGGTCGTTTGCATCTTTAAGAGCAATTAAAAATTGATATCAATTCTAATGGTCCTTGGTGTGTTGGTTGTGACTTCAATATAATTTCTAATGCCTCCAAGAGAATTCAGTGTAATCCACCAAACCAATATGCTATGAATGACTTCATTCTATGATTATTGATAATAATTTTTATGACATTGGTTATTTTGGTAGTGCCTTTATGTGGAATAGAGCCACCACATGACAAAGACTTGATACAATCCTTTTTAATACTAATTGGATTTTCAATTTTTTAATGACCCATGTGGAACACTTAAGAAGAACTAAATATGATCACTCCCCTCTTTTTTTAAGCATTAATGCTAACAGCTATATTATCCCTTCTTCTTTTAGATTAAAAAACATGTGGTTAGTAGATGTAGATTTCTTTAATCTCGAGGATAACAATTGGCATGCACATATTTTTCCACACAACAATATTCAAGGTATGAACATATGATGGTCTAAGTTGAGTAGATTGAAATAGAAATGAAAATGATGGAATAAATGCATTTTCCAAAATATTTTTGATAACATTAGGGAGGCTAAAAAAAGGTTTGTAACTTGGATGGCCTCTATTTGAATGATCCTAACAATCATTTACTACTTACTCTTAATAGAGCTAAAGGTCATCTCTTTCAATTGTAAGAAAAAGAGGAATCTTTCTACAGGGAAAAATGAGCTTCCAAATTTATTTTGGAGGGTGATAAGAACACTAAGTTCTTTCATGTGGTTGCGAATAAAAAAAGGGTTATGAATCATACTCATAAAATTACTAATTCGGATGGTACCTCTTATGATTCTAAACAATTGATTTACAATTCTTGGATTGAGTACTTTAAGAATATTTTTAATAATAATGTTACTATTATTCCTATCTCAAACCCCTATATTATTCCCAACATTATAAACTGAGGATGATAATCATTTACTTACTCATTGCCACTATGAATTTGAGATTTGGGATGCTATTAAAGGTATGAATTGGCGTTCCATTGTGGGGCCTAAAGGGTTTACTACCAAATTCTTTCAGAAAGCTTGAGATATTGTTAAGATGGATATGATGGGGGATGTGAAGGATTTTTTTGATGGGAATCCTTATCCTAATTTTTTTCCTCTTATAACATTGATTGGATTCCTAAAAAAGAGGCTTCAAATAATTGGGCTAATTTTAGGTCGATTACCCTTTGCTCTTTTCTTAAGAAAGTAAGCACTAAAGTCATTATGAGGAGGTTGGTTACTATCCTCTTTAGAATTATTTCTTCAACTCAAACAAGTTTTGTGAAAGGTCATAATAATTTTTAAAATGTTCATTTGGATCAAGAGATCACTCATGATATAAACACTAAAGTGAAGGGGGTAATAACGTTTTTAAAATTTACATCACTAAAGCATATGATAATCTTAGTTGGAAGTTTCTTTATAATATTTTGGCTTTATTTGGTTTTAACTCTTCCTTCATTAGGCTTATATGGGCTCCAGTAAATTCATCCCTGGCCTCCCCCATTGCCATTTATGTGGAGTTTTAAAGGAATTAGGTTTTAGGATAAATTTTTGAAAGGAAGATGGATTTGTACATAAGACACTACCCAGAGATTTTGCCCTAATTTTTTGAGGACTTATGATCTGAGTTCTGATTTCCTATAGGTGCAAATCCCTATAATTAATTACCCTTCGTGATAACAAGAGAGAACATTTGATTAAGGATATTCATCAATTATAATATAGAAATACATAGAATCTGGCTTATAGTAGCAGCATGGGTTAAGTATTTGGTGGGTTGATATTTAAAATTAGAAATTTACTATCTTACACTTAAAGCAAGTGGTGGGGAAATAAATGATAGTCCCGATCAAGATCATATGGTTTCTTCATCCAACACCATCATGGTCCCTATCTACTTAGTCAGAGGAGGTAATCGACCCAACCTAACTGAAGGATCCTTATCAGCAATCATGAGTTACTTCTTCTAAGGGTACCTTATAGGCATGGGGTGGATATTTATTTAAGGGGACTAATTTGAATCCACCTTATCTAATAAAGGGTTTTATTCCCTATTGATTCATATCTAAAAGATTTAATGCCATTGGGGAGCATATGGGCTCTATCCATAATAATAATTTGATGGTGCCATTTGGCAGGAAACCACATAAATCAGAGGGCCTTAGTCATAACCATTTACCTGTGATGCCATTTTATAGCAAAATAGTCATTTAGAGGACACATGACACATCTTTACTGGCTGAAGATTATTTGAGAATGAATCCTAATGATATTATTGACTAGGCATTTTCTCTTTGTGAGCCTAAGTAGTTTCATATTTCTCCACCTCGGGAAACTATTGCAGAAGATGGATGAATTTTTCCTTAATTATTTGAATGGTTAAATTCATTTTTAAATATTTTAATATTGTTATTTTGGGATTTTTATTTTTTGGACTTTTAGGGTATTTTAGTGAAACTTTGAAACATTAGTATTAACCCCTTCGATTGAAATTTTCTATCAATATGACCATGATCGAGGAGTTAATAGGCAATTATATTTTATTGATTGGACCTTTTGGACTCTATTTACTGGTTGACAGAGGACCAGGTCCATAGGCTTTATATTTTTTATGATGAATTTCAATTTTCATAAACTTTGATGGCCTTTTATGAATGTGTATAATATATAGATATTTTGGTCGACACCTTGAACAAAAAATTGTTTTATAATTCGAGCTGTATCGACTCTTATCTATCCATATAGAAGGATTGAGCTCAAATTGTGGTTCATTTATTGACCCGTGTAGCATCCCTAGATGTCATGTGTGTACCCTTAGCACACTCGTAGGGGCCTAAGCAGGGGTATGATACATCCCCTTTTATATACCTATGTGGATAAATATTATAGTGAATGTGCGGGGATGTTTCTGGAATATTAACCATGCTAGGTTATGCAGCCAACCGTCATTTAAACGCAGTATTCTATTTGGAAGCTCGTGTTACCTTTTATCTGCTTATAGGGATGTTGCGCATTCGATGGCATTTGTAGATTCTTGATCTTTGCTTGTAAATTTCATGTAGCAAGCATATCAAGTGTACTGCATTCCCCACTGGATCTTTCATGCTTGCTTTTTGTCAAGTTGTTGCATTCGCTATTATTGCCAACAAGTTTTTATTTCTACTACAGCTCTTCTTAAATTTTATTATAGATGATATATCGAATGTATAACAGGCCTCCATAAAAGGTGTCATAGCATTCATTACGTTCTGCTATGATAGCTTATAGGTGTGTAGATGTCTTGTACATATAGCAGATATATAGTATTTTCATGTTATTACTTGCATGATCCAATGTGCCAATTTGTATATTACCATTGAGTATAAATCTTCTAATGCTTCCCATCGGGATTTGTATTTGCTATTGTTCCTCTACCTGTGCTAGTAGAAAGCATTTAATATGTGCAACATATCTTCATATAATAACCCATGGGTGTTTGTATTTACTGTGTATCGTCATCCTTTATATGTAGTGGACTGGAATATTTGCTTACTATTGAATGGTGGTTGGTTGTGGGAGTGTTGCAGCATTCATTACCTGTTTATCCACCTCAATGTTTAGAACCTAGTTGGAATGAAACTCACTCACTCCTTTTTTTAAATAATGATTTGATCAAGCTTTTCTTTCCCATAACTCGTATAGGAATCGATAGACAACTCCTTAATTTCTCCATCATCATTATTCTCTATTGTTGGCTTAAATAAAGAATCAATCATTTCAATCTTGGATGATTGTGTCCTTACAGGTGCCTTGTACTTCAAAACAAGTGACCACATCTCTGTACTAATGGTTTATCTTAACCACTATATATCGAATTCTTCTGGTTGCAAGGAATCAATGCTTTTGAATGATATTAAGTGAATGCCAATTATGAGATGGTTTATTATCCACTACATATCATTCATCATCAACTTTGCCCAAACTTATATATGAAATAGACCTCTCCAATATTTGTTTGTAGATGCCTTTGCTTATATGTGATGGCCTCGTACATATATTCGTAGGAGGTTTCCTCATGTATGTGACATGTTTATTAATGTTGCATGTAGGTGTTCACATTTATTACAATTCTCCTTGTATTCATTTGTAAGTAGCATGTTTCTTGTATGGTAGGCATTCTTCAACGAGTCATAAATGCTTGCACTTGATGTAGTTCTATCACCTCTCGTTCGTAAAGAATCAATATATTAGGTATTTGCTAGACCTTTCATAAGATTTTGCATGTGTTTTTACTTATCACATGTCATCTGCTCTTAGCAGTAGAAGTCCAATATTACTTGCTTGATATTGCATATTCGTTGGACTTGCATTTGCTATAGTCCTGCAACATATATATCATAATCATTTTCAAGTAAACTATTATGTGTTCATTTTTACACTAGTTTGTGTTGATAATAATGAGGGGGCCACCTCTTTTTCATCTCCCTCGTTCTGCTTGTGCTCTTGCCATATTCGTTGCACATGATGGTGGACCCATCATCACAATCATCACACGCTTCTTTATATCCTCCATTATAGACAATTTATTTAGCATGCTATTGATTATTCAACATTTATAAGAGACCTTTCAATATATATTGTTCGTAATTGCTCGTTAGTGAGATGTAGAGATTTTTTCTAACCGCACCAAGAACTTTTCATGTATGAGATTTGAATGGATCATATTTCTTAATTAGCATTTGCATTCTTATTGGAGTGATAGTTTCATTGACATCTTGATTTTTATTTAAATAAAAATTCTTTATCGCTCATATATTGGAGTTCATTGATTGCATATCAAATTAAATATTGGTTTATGATATTTTGAACTTGATTCACCAAGTTCCTTGAGTTATTACTCAAAATGGCATTTTTGAATGATCTCTTAGTTTATTTAGATCCATCTTCAACATAGATTTAATGTCATAAATTATTGCTCACTCCAATTTAAATTTTATTGTATATCACTTCTCTTAATTAAGCTCAAGTTCAAATTGAGTTCATATCATCATATTTCAAGCTCATGTTTAAAGTCTTTATTTGGGCTCAAGTTATCGATTCATGTCCACTGAGGTCAAAAATTGATTCAAGTCTTTGTTTTAGCTCAAATGTTCAAGTCTTTATTCATCTTATTTGATGCTCAAATCAAATTCAAGTCCAAGTTCCCTGTAAGTGTTCATTTGAGTTTGAATTCAATGTTTGCAAGTTTGATTGATGTTCAATTTGATTTAAAATCCTTTTTAGTTGCTCAAAATAGAGTCCAAATTCTAGTTCAAATTATACAAAATTTATCCAAGTTAGGTCCCATGTCCACTAGAAAATCTTGAAGCCTCCAGGTGTCTCCCCCATTTAGGGGAAATGTTTGGAGACTAGCCTCCCCCTCCATCCCTCATGAGCGCTTAGGGTAGGTATCAGATTAAATTGCTGCAATTTTTTTTTTTTAGTCTTTGCTACGCTACATGAGCGCTTAAAGGGTTTCAGGCACCTATTTAAAAGATGGAAAATTTTTCCTTTTCCCCATGGCGCTACATGAGCATTAAGGGTACATAAATTTTTTTGTCCTCATTATGCTAAGTAGGCGCTCCGAGGCTTACCCACCTCATCAAAAGCATCATACAAATTTCCCTCCCAGCGTGCTACTTGAGTACGTAGGCAGGTTTCCCGGCTCTCCACAAGTGCCGATAGCGTGCCTTTTGAAGTTATAAATTTTATCCCTATGTGGAGAGGTGAAGAAGATGGTGATTTACAAAATGCATAAAAATGCACATCTTTTATCTCTCACTTTCTCCTTGTTTTCTTTCCATCTACCTTTTTTCTTTCTTCTCTTTTATTTTTGGCAAACTACACATGGAAGAACTTTCACATCTACACAAATATAATAAGTAAGAGAAAATAAAATGAGATAGAGAAGGACACAACTCCATAATAGCAAAGAAGATTTAGAAAGAATTAAAGGTGCATATTATTATTCTACACTGAACTTACTGCGAGGAATATATCTTTTTTTAGATAGTAAGAGCAGATAAGATCCGAATCAAAATTTTGAATTTGTCCATTGAGGGGCAATCAATGCTTTCCTGAATTTAATCGTAAAGCTTGCTGGAGTGCAATGGTAACCTAGGGAACACCCAAACTCTCTAAGAAGTATTCATAATTAAGCTTAGAAACTCTCCAATAAAAAGAATCTTGATTTTTTATAAGCATTTTAGAAATGTACTTGGACCAATTTTTGGTCAAGAGAGGTTGTACCATATAGTTAGAGCTATCCGTGATGATATAATAGGACTATAGTAGCTGCTTCAGGGGACAACAAACATGCAGTAGACTAAACTAAAATTTATACGAAGAGAATTATATTTATTTTTGGTCAAGAGAGGTTGTACCATGCTTGGAAGAAGCGAAGAGAAGAAGGCTTCACTCTATTTTATTTTAATGAAGAGAATTGACAGAGAGGATGCAGGTGACAATCCCCTCAGTATCATTTTGATGACAAACTAGAACACTTTGGCCAGGCCCAACAAAGAGATGAATAAGGTAAAATTTTTAATTCTCATTAATGGATTTGACCCTTTTCGTTAATTTTGGCACTTTGTTTTCATTAAAAAATTTGCATTAATGGTCTTTTTAGTGTTTTATCATTGTAGCATTAATCAAGTTGAAATTGCCTTGTTTTGCATGTTATTTTCTCTATCTACATGCATTATCTCATTTAATGTGTCGATTTCGCCACGTAATTTTTATTTGACAAATTAATTGTGCATCTTAGGTATAATCAACATTCCGAATGTAATGCAGTCTGTTTTGTGACCGGACATCATTTGATCAATGTCGCATGTAATTTTCCTCGATTTACATATTTTTGTGTCAAAATCGCCTCGATTTGCATGCACATATTTAATTAAACTAACTGTTAATGTATTTAAAGTACTTATGGTGTTTTAGACATAACAGTAAAGTTTGTTTGTAAATTGGACGTCATGTAAGTACCATTGAGCATCATTTTCCTTGAAATTTATGCTTTGCACTGGGATGCATGTCAACCTCCTTGTACATCTTTAATTTATCCAAATTAACTACCACCTTTAGTTATTGATGATATTTGAAATATAATGGCAAAGTCCACTCACCGATCGAACGTTGTTTGGGGAACAACGAGGTTAATTTCCTCGACATATGAGTTATTTCCTTGGGATGTATGACTCCTCATTGATTAATCCCAATTGATAAAAAAAGATGAATATTTTAAATGTTGATGACATTCTGAACGCAATGGTGAAGTATGTTCTATGATCAGATGTTTTTAGGTAGTGTTGAGTGCTAAATTTCTTGATATGCATGTTGTCACCTTGGATGGTCTTAATAAACATATAAAATATATTTCTTGAGTATTTGTGATGCCACAATCATAATTGTGAAGTGCATTTCACAAAAGGATATCATTTGGATAGCGTCAATGCCTCCTTTCCTCGATATGCATGTCTTCACTTTAGAACCCATGCCACCACTTTGGATAATCCAAATTTAATAAAAATAATAGGTTTTGGATGTTGATGTCATTTCAGATACAATGGTGTAATCTGTTCATCAATTTGAAATCATTTGGGTATTGGTCTTATCAATTTTGGGTGTCGATTATCCCTTCTTTCCAATCTCCTCTAATTTGACTTTGAGAGGTCTCGACCTAGAATAATTTTATGCCTTGATCACAATTGCACAGTCAATTTGGCAATTGGATGTTAGTTGGCCTTTCAAGTGATGTGTTTCATCAAAGCGCAAATTGCTTAGTTCATCGTTTTTGCCTATTTTCTCATGTTTTTGCATGTAGTAGTCAATAAATTCCCCCCAACAAATATGGTATGCATTTAGAGCAAACCATATTTTTTTTTGCTAATTGACCCTGTATATCTCCAAATATTTTTTTTGGATGTCACATCGAGAGTTTTCATTTTGTAGATCTCCCGAAAGTTTGTTTGGATGTTATGCTGAGTGTCTTTCTTGGCTTGTCTCCATTTATATACATGGATATTGATGCTCAAGAGTAAAGAGTTAAATTTGAACATCTTTCAGCTTAACTGATAATGGTTTGTTAAGTCAAATGATGCTATCATAGGAATCATATTTTGTGTTGGATAGACTTTTGATATTGGATTCTTTTGACAAATATGAGAGTTTCTTCTATTGTAGCTTTATGCTTTGACAAACTTGATGAAGGACTTTTACCTGAATTATCCTTTTTCACTTGTCAGGATTTGAATAGACCTTAAGCCTTATGTTTTTTTTTTCTTTTGCGAGCTTGATGAAGTAGCAGATGTCGGTGACCTAAACCCTTTAGGTTTACATCAAGTCGGTGCCGAATGGTCATCATTCCAGTGCTTTATGAATAGCGAACATATTACTGATGAAAAAATCTTATTAGTTTAGCCCTAGAATTTATTTGAACTTTGGGATAATTTCTTCGGACCTTTGCATTGTGCTTTTGTGGACTAGTTGAAGAAGAATTCCTTCAATCCTCGCTTTTTGCTTTACAAAATTTTTAAGAATTTATTGGTTGCAGATCTGGTTGATAGTATCAAATATGGTATCATCTTATTCCTTAACCAGTTGAGGAGATTTTAATTCAAGTCACATAACTTTATTAAATTGGATGAGCTAAAATTTGATATCTCTTTATCCTCTAGTTGCTAAAAATAGGGTTCCTCTTCTGTGGCATTTCTCATGGCGTATTAAGTAGATCAATCTATCAGCGTTTTGAACTTTTACAATCATATTTTGGTGCGTTGGATCTGACCTTTTACAATCATCCAGGTTTTAGAATTGAGGTATGGGAAATGTGCATTTCAATATAGAATCTATTAAAGTTGGTAGATTTGGAGCCCTCCTTTATGGTTGAAGATTTGGAGCCAATTCATATTCGGTAGTTGCTCGCAAATCCTCCTTTCCATCAAAACTTTAATTCTCCAGTCAATTAGCAGAATCTAGTGGACTACATCTACTTAAACTTGTCGAGTCAAATTAGCCTTTATACCTCCTACAGTCCCTATTGACGGGTTGACAAAGTGGGGATTCCGCTACTACAGCTTTTCTTATGGTGTGTTGAGTAGATAGAACTACCAATGATCAAGCCATATTTGAGCTTAATGGATTTGACTTCTTATACGGATTCGAATCTTAAGCTTCAGGCTGTTGAAAGACTTTAAGCTTTCTAGCTCAGCATATTGGAGTGAGTAACCACAAAAATCTCTTCCTTGATTTTCGAATCTTGGTACACTCAAGAAGGTGGTGTCCAAAACTGATTAGAAGATCACCTGGATATATGTTGATAAGAAAACTTGTTATATCTTGATTTGAAGGAATGTTCATAGTTAAGTTATTTAATTTTTTTGCGGATATCAACAAGAGGTATGGTGTCAACCCGAAGAAATATGAAAATGCCCCCTATCTGGTAAAGAGACTTTAGGACAATAATTTAAAATGTTGGGATTTTAAATATTTACTTAGAGATTTCGGTGAGAAGAATGATGTCCACCTAAATAAATATTTAAAGATCTTCTACCTCGTAAGGAGATTTTAAAATAAAATATGTTTGGCATTTCAATTTTTTAAATATTTATTTAGGGATCTCAACATATAATGTGATGTCAGCCAAAATTTAAAATGCCTCCTATATGGTAAGGGGATTTCAATATAGGGTAACTTTGGAATTTTGTGCAGTTACTTAGGAATCATGGAATTTAGCTCGATGTCAACTGAAATAAATATTTAGATATTTAGATACCTCTATTTAGCAAGTAGGAATTTATTTTAAATGTGGCAATTTTAGAGTTTCAAGATTTTAAATTTTTTTTCAGGAATCTCAGTACGTGACCCAATACCGACCCAAGTAAATATTTAAAATGCCCTACTTTTCTTTTGAAATGTATTCTTATATTATAAGAGAATTTCAAAACATGAGTCATACACATGTCATTGGATACATTTGAAGCATAAAATACTTTAAGTACACAATTATCTCTATGCATATTATTTCTTCGGGTATTATCCTTGATCGGCGACATGGGCCTCTAACCATCCAGATTGATCAAATAATAGGCTTCTTCTTGATACACTTTCTCGATAACAAAGGGCCCTACCAATTAAATACAAATTTATCATCAATTGTTTTGTGAGGGGAGATTGTCCTACTCAGCACTAGGATAAATTCTCCTTTTTGAAATGCCCGATGGAGTACCATACGATCAAAGGATTTCCATGTTATGTTGGGATTGTAGTCTAATTTTGTTGAGTGGGTCAAGCTCCTCCATTCTCAAGCATGTATTTTTCTCTTGAGTGAGCTCATTCTGGAAGACTACCCAAAGTGAAGGTAGCTCAATCACCAGTGGCAACACGATTTCAACTCTAAACACCAGTACATAGGGAGTGGCTTTAGTTGGCATCTTGTAATTAGTACAGTATGCCCATAATTTTTCTATCATCTTTCTATGCCACTCTCTTTTATTTTTGGTGAAGATCTTCTTCAACATTGTCACTAGCATTTTATTGAAAGCCTCTGCTAAGTCGTTGGCTCTTGGATTATAAATTGATGGGTATTGCCAATCGATCTTATGTCACTAGACAAACTTGTAGATTTTAGTGCTCTTGAATGTTGTGTCATTATCTCAAATCACACAACATGGTATACCAAATCTATAGATAATATTATGGGTAAAAGAGTTAATCACATACTCAGACGTGACTTCTTTGAATGGAGCTACTTCTGCTCACTTAGAAAAAAATAGTTTGTTACTCCCTCTAAAAAGTGATGTCTAGTTGATGACGATGGATTTATCAACATGATTATATATGTGCAACAACATTTAAATGGCCATGACGGTACTATTGGATGTGGTAGATTTGTCAAAAAATATATAACATCACCGTGAATCTAACACTCATGACACATCTAAGCACGATCAATGTAATCTTTCACCATTGTTGACCAATAAAAACCTATCATCTTAATTTTAGTGGCCATTTTAGGGCCTGACTAATGTGCACCATAAGGTCCTTCAAGAAGTTCTATTACCACTCTATCAGCTTCCTTGGTCCCTAGGCATCGTAGTTACATTTGATCAAAAGCTCATCGATACAACGTGTCATTAATAAATGCATATCACAACGCTCTCTTTTGAATTTACGTGACTAGAGCTTTATCTGTTGGGAGTTTTCTCTATTTGAAATAAATGAAGAATGATTTCCTCCAATCATCTCCTATTTACACATCTAAGTAATTTAGCCATAACTCTGAGCATCTGATGGCTTTACATCTCTTGACTACATGATATTCTTCTTGTGAATTTTCAATAATGATCTATTAGGGAGGTTGAGGATCAACTGCAGTTATATCCTACTAGCTTAAATTTAGTATTCTTTCTGCCTGAGTGAATTATAAAATCATTGGCTCTAAGATTTGATATGGTTATAAACTCTAATCAGAGTGGCTTCTTGTTTACGCACATTTGTTACATCCTTAGTTAATTTGACCTTGCAATCTACTTTGTTGTTCTGACCTTGAGGAACTCAAGCTATTTTAAAATTCGACAATTATTTTAGAAGCTCGAGAGCTTACAAGTGGTAGTGGGCCAATTCAACTTTATAAATCTTGTAAATGCCCAGGGCTTAATTTATTATAAGCTATAAGTCACCAAAGATTTAGAGATTTTAGATTCTAAAATGAATTTCAATCACCAATCCTATTATTAGAGCTTCGTATTTGGTTTCATTATTAGTGTGAGGCTTAGTTAAACTGAATGAGAATCTCATTATGCCTCTTTAAGGTGATATGTAGATGAGACTGATGCCGGCTCAGGCTCTTACAAGATTTGGAGGTTGAACAGGCTTGATCGATGATGCCCCGTTGAAGTGCATCTCCTAAATGGTGATTTTTCATACTTCTCAACCTGTATGATTTGCTCATCATGCAGAAAATCATTGAGTGAAAAATCTATCAGGATAGGTTGTGCTCTGAGGAAATTTGCTAAGGCTTGTCCCTTTACTGCCTTTTGTGGCATGTATGTGATATCAAAGTGAAGTAGTATCACTCCACACCTAATTAGGCAACCTCTCAGTACTGGTCTTATCATCAAGAACTTTAGTAGATCGATCTTCCATTTTAAAGTAATTTTATGCGAGAACATGTAATGACATATTTTCTGAACTAAAAAAAAATAATGCCAGACAATACTTCTCGATTGGGGAATAGCTGATTGCTGCTTCAATAAATCTCTGGCTGATGTAGTAGAGTGCATTTTCCTTATCTTCTTCATTATGTTGGGCCAATAATGCTCTGAGTGACTCTTCTAGTGTTGTTATATATGGTATAAGTGGCTTCCCCAAAATTGGAGGATTTAATAAGTACTTTTAAATATTTTCACAAACCTCCTAGCATTCTACATCCCATTTAAAGAAAACATCTTTCTTTATCAGCTTTGAAATTGGCTCAGATTTACCTAACATATTTGATATTAATCACCATGTGAAAGCTAGTTGTCCTTGCAAAGAATGATGTTGGCGAAGATTTCTGGGTGGCGGTAGCTCCATGATTGCCTTAGTTTTATTATAGTTAATTTCAATACCTCGGTGTTGAATGACGTACCCTAAGAATTTAACAAAAGAGACACTGACATATTTTAGAAGGTTCATCTTTGAATAAAACTTTATGATCCTCTAAAATACAATCATTTGGTCATTAAAATGATCTTTCTAGTCCATGCTCTTAACGACAAGGTCATCTACATAACACTCAACCTTCTGATGTATTAATTTATCAAATATACTTGTCATTGCTCGTTGGTATGTTGCACCAGTATTCTTAAGGCTGAAGGGGATGATCATTTAGTAGAATATGCTGATGGTCATTCTAAGTGATATGTTCTTTTCACCATTAGATGCCATCTTAATTTAGTTTTAGCCCGACGATCCATCCATAAATGAGAACATATCATAGTTCGAAGTGTTATCTATTAATACCTCTAATATTAGGAGTGAAAAATTATCTTTTGGATATGCCTTATTGAGGTACCAAAAGTTAATACATACACGAATTTGATCATTCTTCTTCTTCACAGGGACAATATTGGTGATCTAGTTAGCATAATTTTCTACTCGAATGAAGCCTGCATCTATGAGCTTCTTCATCATTGCCATCACCTACTTCTCATTCTCCAATCTCATTCTCCATGGAGCTTTCTTGATGGGTACCGCATCAGGCTTGATGGTTAATCTATAAACCGCTACATCAGGGGATAAGCTAGGCATCTTAATATATGTCCAAGCTAAGTAGTCCCTAAATTCATAGAGAATCTCTTTCATTTCTTCCACTTAACCTTCTGGTTGAAGGAAGCTAATAATGATTGGTCGAGGGTCTTCCTCAGTCCCCAAAATGATCTCATTTAGATCAACCATAGTGGCTACCTATCAACTATCTTCAAGCTCTTTCGGTGCAAGCATGGCTTCTATAAGTTGATCATCATAATCATCTTCTTCATAAATCTCTCCAACGCCATCATCAAAGTTAATTTCCCCGCATATGATGGCTTAACACATCTCTTTTTGAGGGTACCTTTGCATGACGAATCTGAGACCTCTCCTTGCAAGAATATCCGTTCTTTGTAATGCATGAGGATTTCTTCAATACCTAATATTTAAGTAGAGGCAAATTTGTTATGTCGGAGTGCGAATTCTAGCTTGTTTTTTCAACATCCTATGGATATTTTTGGTGTTACATCTAGGCATTCTCATAGGTATTAACTCGCTTGGCTCAATGGGCCTGTGGAGCCAATCTTGATTCCATTCGTTTTTGCTCTCTTCAAATTTATACAATAGGGTCCCTTATCCATCCCTTTCCTTAGAGGAGGCGGATAAAATGTCATGAGCTCCTAGACATTATGCATGGCTCGGGGAATGGTTTCTTTAAAATATTGCGTGGGAAAGACACATGAAAACACATACTTTATCTAAGATCGAGAGATTATCCACTCTTCTTGAGAATACATATTACATCTTATCCATTTAGGTAAACTCATATTCATAATTAGAATCTAAATATTCTTCCTTCTTTTTCCCCCTTACTACTGATTAACATACTCTTTGAAATTTAGCAGGGATGAAAACATCTTTGTCCAAGTCAATACCTAGGTGAGATAGGTATTTTCTTGGTCTAGGAGTGATCACTATTTTGGGAAGAGTCAGCATTGCCTTATTTCTCCATGCTTTCATCTTCTTATCTTCATGTTTGGGTCGCTTTGTATCCTTTGGTGGTTACCTTAGTATCGAGAAAATGTGACACCTTTAGCTCTTTAAGGACAAAGTACCAAGCATCTTCATAGATTTTCACCTTGTAAACAACAAAGGGCTGAATATCATCGGAGATTCTTAACTCCTATCTAACCCTAATATATTTCATACATTGATGTAGTATCGATAGGATAATGATATAATCGTGCAAACCACGTGCGACCCAGAAGCACCTTAAATGAGGTATCCGAATCAATCACATGGAATTTTGCCTTGGTATGGAGTTCTCCAAATATTAGAGAGAGCATTAATGACCCTAGGGTCTTTTTCCCCTTATCATTAAAGTTATGCACCATCATCCTATCTTACTCGAGGTGCTGCACATTGAGACAAAGTGATCTCACTACTTTCAACCTCAAAAGGATGATAGAGGACACAAGATCAATGACAATTCAATTGATTATCATTCCGTCACTCTCTACAATAACATATAGAGGGCGATTAAGATCTGTCATCCTGAGCATCATGTCATTCTAAATAAAAGTAATAAATTGCTCATTTTGAGCTTGTAAGACTTATGTCATATTATGCTCAGCAAAATATGCCTTGTATCTTTCGGGGTATTTTAGAGCTTGAATTAAAGTCTCCCCAAGGTCTTTAAACATCACCATAGCATTGTATATGCTAATTTGTGCTAGAATTTCCCTTAGATGGGATAGATATTATAATTTATCCCTTTGGTTGGAGTATCTTTCATTTTTGGGTCATAGGGGATAATATTTTCGTTTACAACTATCTCCTTCCCTTTATCTTTATTAGGGATCCTTTCCTTCGGCAAAGAGAATTTTAGGAAGGTAGATGGGCTTGTAGAAAAGACACTATCTAGAGATTTTGCCCTTATTTTTTGAGGACTTATGATTTGAGTTAGGGTTTCCCATGGTGCAAGCCTCCATAGTTACTTACCCCTCGCAATAACAAGAGAAAACTTTCAATTAAGGCTAATCAACAATTAAATATATAGAAATATATAGAACTAGACATATAGTAGCAGCATGGGTTGAGTATTTGGAGGTTTGATATTTAAAATTTGAAAGTTCACCATCTTGCACTTAAAGCATATGGTGGGGGAATGGATGATGGCCCGATCAAGATCCCATGCTTTTGTCATCCTCAACCATTATGGTCTGAGGTCTACTTAGTTAGAGGAGGTTATTAGCCCAACTGGACAGAATGATTAATGTTGGTTGCGACTACTAGAAAATTGAGTGTTACCGGCAGGCAAAATGATATTTAAAATTTGAAAGTTCACCATCTTGCACTTAAAGCATATGGTGGGGGAATGGATGATGGCCCGATCAAGATCCCATGCTTTTGTCATCCTCAACCATTATGGTCTGAGGTCTACTTAGTTAGAGGAGGTTATTAGCCCAACTGGACAGAATGATTAATGTTGGTTGCGACTACTAGAAAATTGAGTGTTACCGGTAGGAAAAATCTATCTGAAAATGACCAAAATCCATCAAAAATTAGTATTTTTGGCAGATTTTTTTATGATAAAATAAGCATCATAAGAGCTATCCTGATGCAAAATAGGCCACCAAATATATTTTTGATGGATTTATGGCGGAATAATTCTATCGGTATAATTTTCAGTAGATTATTTTGCACTGGAAATTAAAAAGAAAAAAACCTATAAAAAAGGAGAAAAACCTTACCAACAAACTGTAGCCTGACCAACCCACGGGTTGCACCAGAATGCACGCCAGCCCGCCCACCTAACACGACCTATCCGCCAGACACTGGAAAGCCTGCCTGTTGGCCCCTCGACCAGCATAATAGCCTGCCTACAATAATCCTTTGGAAAGATAATAAAAAATTTTGTCGAAAATCTATTAAAATATTCGTCAAAAATGTTCCTTAGCTAATCCGCCAAAAAAGATGCCAAAATTTGTGATGATTTTATTTCCACCAGAAATTTCATCGGAAATGAGCTATTTTCCTATAGTGAACCATGGGTTGCTTCTTCTAAGGGTACCTTATAAACCTAGGGTGGATGTTTGTCTAAAGGGATAAATTTGAATCAACTTAGCTAACAAAGGGCTTTTTTCCCTATCAATGTTGTCCTATTGATTCATATATTTACGATTTGATGCCTTGGGGAGCATACGGGCTTTGGCCATAGCTATAATATGATGGTGCCATTTGATGAAAAACCACACAGTTCAGAGGGCCCCATTCATAACCGTTTACCTGTGATGTCATTTGGCGACAAAATCATTGGTTAAAAGTCACAGGTCTTATCCTTATTGGCAGGAGATTATTTGAGAATATATCCTAATGATATTCTCGACTAAACATTCACTCATTGTGAGTAAAAGTAGTTTTTAAAATTTTCCACCTCAAAAAATGTTACGGTGGATGTACTGATTTTTTTTAAGCATTTGAATGTTTAATTTCATTTTTAAATATTTCAATCTTGGAATTTGATGATTTGGACTTTGTGGGTATTTGAGTGGAACTTTGAATATTGGAATTAACCCCTCTGGTTGAGATTTTCTTTCAACATGCCCATCATAAGCTTATTAGTAAGAAATAGTATTTTATTGATTTGATCTTGCCAACTCTATTTACAGGTCAATAAAGGATTAGGTCCACAGGTTTTATGTTTCTATTGATTAATTTCTTTTGTCATAGACCTTGAAGGCCTTATATGAATATATAAAATAGATATTTTTGTCGACACCTTGACCATAAATATTTTTGATAATTCAAGCCATGTCAACTCCTATCTATCCATATAGAAGTATCAAGCTCAAAGTGTGGTTCATTTATTGACATTCACAACATCCCTAAACGTCATGTTTGTACCTTTAGCATACTCGTCGGGGCCCATGCAAGTGTATATTACATCCCCTTCTGAGTACCAATATGCATACCTATTATAGTGCATGTGTGGGGATATTTTTGAAATATTTGATGCTGCTTGATTGTGTGGGATACCATCATTTGAATGTAGCATTCTATTTGGAAGCTAGTGCACACCTTCTATCCGTTTATTGGGATGTTATAGAACTAGTGGCATTTGTAAATTCCTAATCTTTACTTGTAATTATCATGTAGCATGCGTACCAAGTGTACTACATTCACCATTGGATCTTCCATGCTTGTTTTCTGACAAGTTGTTGCATTCGCTATTACTGCTAAAAAGTGTTTATATCTACTACAGTTCTTCTTTCATTTGCTTATAGATGATATGTCAAATGTATAACAGGCCTCTGTGGAGGTGTCATATCATTCGTTGCCTTTTGTTATGACAGCTTATAGTTGTGCATATATATATATATACATAGAAAATATATAGTCTTTTCCTATTAGTACTAGCATGATCCAATGTGCCTATTCATATATTAACATTGAATAAAAATCTTCTGGCGCTGCCCATAGGCATTTGTTTTTTCTATTGTTCCTCTATATTTTCTAGCAGACATCATCTAATATATGCAGCAGATCTTCCTATAATAACTCGCAGGTGTTTGTATTTGCTGCATATCATCCTCCTTTATTTGTAGTGGACTGGAATATTTGCTGACTATTGAATGGTGGTTGGTCGTGGGAGTGTTGCAACATTCACTTCCTATTTATCCAAATCAATGTTAAAAACCTGGTTGAACTAAAACTCACTCATGCCTTTTCTAAAATATTGATTTGATCTGGCTTTCCCTCCCCAAAACTAGTATAGGAATCGAAAGATAACTCCCTAATTTTTCCATCATCATTATTTTTTGTAATTGGCTTAAATAAAAAATCAATCATTTCAACCTTAGATGACTATGTCCTCACTAGTGCCTTGTACTTCAATACCAGTGGCCACTGATCCATACTAATGGATTTTCATTTCCACTGTATATCGAATCCTTCTGGTTGCAAGGATTCAGTGCTTTTGAATGATATTAAGTGATTGTCGATTATGAGATGGTTTAGAATCCAATTCATATCATTTGTCATCATCTTTGTCTGAACTTATATATGAAGGTCACCTCTCCTACATCTGCTTATAGATGCGTTTGCTTACTTATAATGGGCCTCCTAAGTATATTCGTAGGAGGTTTCCTCATGTATGTGACATGTTTATCAATGTTGCATGTAGGTGTTCACCTTTATTACAATTCTCCTTGTATTCTCTTGTAAGTAGCATGTTTCTTGTATGGCATACATTCTTCAATGAATCATAAATTCTTGCACTTGATGCAGTTCGATCACATCTCATTTGCAAGGAATCAGTATATTAGGTATTTGCCTGTTCTTTCACAAGAGTTTGTAGGTCTTCTCATTTATCGCATGTCATCTTCTCTTATTAGTAGAAGACAAATTTTACTTGTCTAATACTGCATCTTCATTGGACTTGCATTTTCTATAGTCCTACAAAATATCTATCACCGTCATTTGCATGTAGACTATTACATATTCATTTGTACACTAGTATGTGTTGATAACTATGAGGGGGCCACCTCTTCTACACTCCCACGCTCTTATTGTGCTATTGCCATATTAGTTACACGTGACGGTGGATCCATCATCATGACCATCAAACGCTTCTATAGTATCCTCCCATCTAGACAATTTATTGAGCAAACTATTGATTATTCACCATTCATAAGAGATCTTTCAAGCTTTAGTGTTTGTAATAGCACGTTAGTGAGATGAAGGGATTTTTCCTAACCCCATTAAGAACTTTGCATGTATGAGATTTGAATGGATAGTATTTCTTAATTAGCACTAGCATTCTGTTTGGAATGTTAGTTCCATTGACATCTTGATTATTCTCCAAATCAAATTTTTTATCTCTCATATATTGGTGTTCATTTAAATGAATGTCAAATTAAATATAAGTTTATGATATCTTGAACTTGATTCACTCAAGTTCCTTGAGTTATCACTCAAAATGTCATTTTTGATTGATTTCTTAGTTTATTTAGATCCATCTTCAACTTAGATTTAATGTCATAAGTTATTGCTTACTCCAATTTCCATTTTATTGTAAATCACTTTTCTTAATTAAGCTCAAGTTCAAATTGAGTTTATATCATCATATTTCAAGCTCTTGTTCAAAGTTTTTGTTTGGGCTCAAGTTTTCCAATTCATGTCCACTGCGGTCCAAAAATCGATTCAAGTCTTTACATGAGTTCAAATGTTCACGTCCTTGTTCATCTCATTTGATGTTCAAATCGAATACAAGTCCAAGTTCCATGTAAGTGTTAATTTGTGTTTGAATGCAATGTTTTCCAAGTTTGGTTGATGTTCAATTTGAGTTAAACTCTTTTGTATTTGCTCAAATTAGAGTCTGAATTCAAGTTCAAATTGTCCAAAATTTATCCAAGTTAGGCCCCCTTCATGTCGACTAGAAAATCTGGTAGCCTCCAGGTGACTCCCTTATTTTGGAGAAATTTTGGGAGACTAGACTTCCCCTCCACGCTACATGAGCGCTTCGGGTAGGTGTTGGATGACACTGCAGCTGCATTTTTTTTAATTCTCGCTATGCTGCATGAATGCTTAAGAGTTTTCAGGTACCTATTTAAAAGTCGACATAATTTTTTTCCCTGGTGGTGCTACATGATCATTAAGGGTACTTAATATTTTTTTTCCCTTGTTACGCTACTTAAGCAGTCTGAGGCTTACCCGCCTCATCGTAAGCATCAAACCGATTTCCCTCCCAACGTACTACTTAAGTGTATAGGGAGGTTTGCCGGCTCACCACAAGTGTCGAGAGCAAGATTCTTGGAGTTAGAAATTTTATGGTGATGATGACTGTTATTTAAAAAATGCACAAAAATACTCATCATTTATCTCACACTTTCCCCACTTTTTCTTTCCATCTCACTTTTTTTTCTTATCTTTTCCTTTGGCAAACAATAGGTGGAATAACTTTCACATATGCACTAACATAATGAGCAAGAAAAAATAAAATAAGATAGAGAGGGACACAACTCCATAATATCAGAGAAGATCCATGAAGAACTAAAGGTTCATTTTATTATTCGGCACTCAACTTACTGCAAGGAATATATCTTTTTTAGACAGTAAGAGCAGATGAGATCCTGATAAAAATTTGGAATTTGGACATAGAGGGGCAATCAAATCTTGCTTAAATTTAATTGTAAACCTTACTGGAGTGCAACGGTAACCCAAGGAACACTCAAACTCTCTAAGAAGCTTTCAAAATTAAGAATTCCTCTTCATCTTTTCTAGTAGTTTCTATCCCATATGCTCTTAAAATTACATGTTGTAGTATTAAAGCACTAGGGTTTTATGTGGACTTATTTAACTCATTTATTTCACATACCTCTCTAATGCAAATCCTTGTGCTGCCTTGTAACATCCACTACACCTTCCAAAGAGAAGTACTCATTATTCTCAATTGAATCCCATAGATCCACATGACTTCAAAACTTTAGATTCTTAGGTCTTATACTCATGATTGACTCTGGGCTTCGAAAATTTGGCCCGGGCCTCCGCCCGCTTTATTTTTGCTTTTCATCGACGAGGGAGTTTTAATGGAATTAAGTTCCGGGGTAAATTTTGGAAGGTAGATGGGTTTGTAGATAAGACACTACTTAGAGATTTCGCCCTCATTTTGTGAGGACTTTATGATCTGAGTTCAGGTTTCCTATAGGCACAAGCCCATATAGTTAATTACCCTTCCCAATAAGATGAGAGAACTTTCGATCAAGGCTAGACATCAATCAGATATATAGATAATATGTGGTATCTAGTTATAGTAGCAGCACAGGTTTGGATTTGGAAATGTTTGAATGTTTGGAAAATTTGATATTTAAAATAGAAATTTCACCATCTTGCACTTAAATCGGATGGTGGGGGAATGGATGATAGACTCGATCAAGATCCCATGGTTCTGTCATTCCAGGCCATCATGGACCTTGGTCTATTAGTCAGAGGAGATAGTCGACCCAACCTGATAGAAGGATCCTTATCGGCAGCCATGGGTTGCTTTGTCAAAGGGTACCTTGTAGACATGGGGTGGATGTTTGTTTAAGGGGACAAAGTTGAACCCACATTAGCTAACCGAGGGCTTAATGCCCTATCGATCATATCCTACTGATTCATGTCTCAAGGATTTGATGCCACTGTGGAGCGTATTGGCTCTGGCCATAACCAGTATTTTATTGTGCCATTTGGCAGCGAAACCACTCGGTTCAGAGGGCCCCGGGTCATAACCGTTTATCCTACGGTGTCATTTGGTTTTATGCCTTTGTTAGTGAATTTTCATTATTTGTGAATCCTCGTTATTAGTGAATTCGGCCCCGACTCTATCGGGTTGTTGATAGGAGATCAGGTTTCGTAGGCTTTATGCCTTTGTTAGTGAATTCTCATTATTATAGGCCATGAAGGCCTAATATGAATGTATAAAATAAATATCTCGGCCTACCTCATAATCACATATTTATTTAATATTTTAAGCTTTATCGACTCCTATCTACCCTCATAGAAGGATCGGGCTTGAATTTAGACTTATTAATTAACTCACACAGCATCCCTAGACGTCGCGTGTGTACCTATAACATGCTCACCGAAGCCCATGAAGGTGTTTGGGGGCCTTTTATTATTGTTTGTTGAACCTTGTCAACTCCTATTACTTAGGAGGATCGGGTTCAAATTTATTGACTCGCATAACATCCCTAGACGTCACGTGTGTACCAATAACATGTCACTGGGGCCTATGCAGGTTTTATGATTGTACTTACCCCTTTGTGAACATATGTGCATACAAACTACGGTGCATATGCAGGGGTATTTTGAAATATTTGTAAATGTCTTATGTCTGCTTATATGGATGTTACAGATCTGGTGGTGTAGCGTTGCAGCTTGTAGAATCCTTCTGTCTGCTTGTATGAGTGTTGCAGATCCGGAGGCATAGTTTAGTAGCTTTTAAATTGACTTTTTTTGCTTCCTTATACAGGTAGATTGTCATATACTACTTGTTTCATTCCGTGGGTGGATCGTAGTGCACTAACTAATCTCCTACCTTTGTAGACGCTTGTATGAATGTATTCACTGCATTCTTTGTACATTTTATTATAGTTTTGGTCCTTACAACATATCCACTACTACTGTAGGTAAATGTATTCATTTGTAGACTGAAGCTGACTACAGAATGCTGCATTTACTGAATCCTATCTGCAGCTACCCATCAGTGGCACGTGGCATGTACATTTGTCTTCGTAGAGAGATTGTATGTATTGCAGATCTTCTATCCTTCCTTGCATGTAGATCAGTGTGCTTGTTTGTGTATTGATTTGGATTGGTAGAGTATTGTAAGACAATTGTTTCATCTGCTAAATGTCCTTCATGCCCCTTGCATTTTGATTAGCTTGAAAATCTCTAAAAATTTCTTGAGAACTCCATGTTATTGATTTATTGTAAGAACATTGTTATCCTTTTAATTTGATCTCTTCTTGCAAGAAGGTTATTTTGTTCATTAAATGTCAAATTCTTCTGCTTAAAGGGAGTCGGTATCTTCACTTTCAATCAAGTTGTATTGATTATATGAAGGCGGCATTCGGCTCAAACTTTTTGAACATGTCCTTGCTAACCATTGTTGATTGTAGCTTGCAAGATCGAATATGCTTGCTTGTATTATGATCTTGATTATATCCTAGATCTTGCTGCATACTTATGCATATTCTTATGGAGCATATCATCAATTCAATCTTCCCTATGTGTGTTGATTTGTGAATTATTGTATTCTCTTACATGCATTTCAATATGCATGCATGGGGACTGTGCTCTTTATCTACTAACTAATTAGTGTCACTTGTAGGGACGTCGTGGCATTCACTTTATGACTCTTGTGTTCATTTGTATGTTGGCAAGCCCCAAAATTCATTTGTATACATTTCACTTTTGTTCATGAACACTCACAAGTCTCTGCTAGTTACTTTGCAAGGAATCAATATGCTTACTTGCATATCATTGTTGTATGAAGACCTTGCGCCATGAGTTCTTTGCTTGCATTAAATGTTGGCGTTTGGATATTTCAAACCATTAATCAACATCTTGCATTTCCATTTCATTATATGCAAGTCACATTAAGTTCTGACTTATTGCTTGACATGTTAAATTCATTTCTTATGATTCACTTATGTCATTTTTGATTTATTTGAGCTTCTTTGTGTCATTATTCAAATCAAGCTCTTGGCCCAAGCTTGAGTCCAAGTTCAATCATAGTTTTTCATAATCCAAACAAATTCAAATTTTGTATAATTCAACATTGATCCAAGTCCTTGTCTTTCTCATCTGAAGTTCAAATCAAATGCAAATTCAAGTCCCAAGCTGTCTTGTAGAGTTCAAGCTCCTTGTTATTCGACTCGAGTTAAATCAAGTTAAAGTTCAAGCTTATGTTTAATATCATTATAGCTCATGTCACTTTCGAGTCCACATCTTCATTTTCTAAATCAAGCTTGTATTTATTCATTTTAGTACAAATTGAATCATCATTAATTATCTTTCCCTTAATGTTCAAGTTCATTTCAATGTCCATTTAGGTCCACAACCATTCAAATTGCAAGCTTTAGTCCCATAATGTCATTCATAGTTCATAAGTCCCATCCTGTCCAAATTAAATCCATTGTTGTCTAAATTTTATTCAAGTCCTTATATTTTTTCGGACAAAAATTTGGCAACCTCTCAGCGTCTCACCTATTTAGAGGAAAAACCAAGAGGCAGCCTACCCGCCATGTCAAGAAAGACGTGTACGGTTAGTTTTTGTGAGATACCACGACGGTGTTTTTTATTTTTTCATCCACCATGCCAAGAAAGGCGTGCATGAGTTATTAAAAGTAGATATTTCTAAGTATTTCAAGTATTCTACAATATGGCTAGCCAAATCCATATTTCCAAGTATTCTACCTGCACCCAAGAAAATCATCCAAACCATGGAATCTGGTTCGAAGGGCATTGACTCAATAAAATCTTTTGCTTCTGTAAGGTTTCGAGCTCTAGAAAATAGATCAACTCCACATGCATAGTGATCCAGTCGCAATGGAATCCTATAGGCTGCCTGAATAGATTTTAAAATTTTGGAGACTTCTTTGACTAAACATTGTGACTGTATTCATAAAGAAGGCCTACAAATTTTATGTGATATGCTTCCACACTATGTCTTTGCATCTCATGGCAGAGATCCAGAGAAATCTCTCCTAGTCCATGTTGTGCGTACCCAAAAATTATTGAACTCCAAGTCACTGAGCTATCTTTTCAACTTTCATCAAAAAACTTTTTGGCATCAACAATGATCCCACATTTAGAATACAAATATATCAGTGAACAAGATACACAATCATTTAAATCGAAATCTGATTTCGGGACTAGATCATGAACTTGTTGACGCAACTGAAGGACTGCCAAATCTGAGCAAGAATGAAGAGTAGCGGAGAATGCATGATGATCAAACCTAACACTTTCAGCTTGCATGTGGCAGAAAAACTTCAATGCATCCTCACTAAACCCATTTTGTGAAAATCCAATTAATATAAAATTCCATGAAATAGCATCTCTGAACTCAATTGAATTGAAGCACTTCACATCATCCTCCACATTACAGATGTCATTGAACCTGATGTATATGCCTATGAGAGCATTAGAAACTAAGGGTGTCCCTTCCATACCACTTTAAACAACAAATGCATGTGATATCCTTACTTGGCTGATCTAGCCACGGTCAAAGCGAGCACTTGTCATAATAGTAAAAGTATAGGTATCAAAAGCAATCCCAATATGTTGCATTCTCATAAAGCCATGATCAGCATTAGCCGCAAGCATAGAATTCCAAATTACCAAGTCTATAATACCCACCATGTCCTCAAATGCCTTCTCTGAGTCCGTAATAGACCTTCTTTAGCATAGCATGTCCACTAGTGCACTTCTTGAGAACATTTCCAAGGGTGTACAGATTGCAGAATAACTTCTTCTGAAGCATTATTTTTGAAGGAAAGGCATGCCTGCTCATACCTTCCCCTAAGCACATAACTAAATTAGGAGTATTTCTTCCCCTCGAGGAAGAATAATATCTTGTTTAGGATGGATTGGAGTTTCACGCATGAAGAGGAAGGGCTTGGACGAAACTTGAAGGTCACGTTGCATTTGGGACGGACAGATGCAGGTTCTACTTGAAAGATCAAGTGCAGGTTGTGAAACTTAAATATCCCGAACAGGTCGTGCAAATCAAAAGGCCAAAGGAGTTGGAGACATCAGAGCTAGCTGCTAGTAGATGATAAGGGGAGGTAGAAGAGAAGACTGCAGGAAGACGGGCTTGTGGTTTTGAGTTGCTCTCGTGGACTGAATGGAAGCAACAGGGAGTCCGACAAACTGAACCTCAAAGGCGACAACAGCTAGGCATTTGTGAACTGAGGGTTGGATGCAAGAGGATTTACGGATTGAAAGTGGAGAAGGGAGGAAATCTATACGTGAGAAGGAGCTCTAGAGTGAGATCGTAACTCCCAATGAACGAGGTCCATTTTAGTTTCTCTTTTTTTTTTAGACGAAGCTCTGCATTTGCGCAAGGCAAACAAGATTTTTTTTGTTGAGATTTAGATGCCGACTCGGCGGTATTTACGGGATTTAGCATAGATTTTAGCTCGACATATATGAGGTTAAAATTAATGTGATTTGAGATACAATTTGACTTTCCATTTTTTTGTTAAATTTTATTAAATTAATGGCACTGTAATAATTATTTGTCAAATTGACATGATAGCGACGCGTCAATCAGTTAAAAATTGCTTTGATTTGCGTGTTATTTTCTCCTTTTGTGTGAAGATTGCCTTGATTTGGGCTTATTGCCCCGGGTTTTCCCAAAAAAAAAAAAAAGATTGCCTTGATTTGCATGAAAAATTTGTCGAATATTAAAATTGGACAAGTTGATAGTGTATTTAGAGTATTGCCGATGTTTCAATCACAACGACGCAGTCCATTTTGCAATCAGACATCGTTTGAGCAACACCGAGGTCTAATTCCCTCAAAATGCATGTTGTTGCTTTGGAACTGCCTCGATTTGCGAGCACAACATCATTCGAACAAATTTGTAGTGCATTTATAGCATTGATGGTGTTCCAGACACAATGATGAAGTCTGTTTGTCAATTGGACGTCATTTGGGCAACCTCGAAGCCTCTTTCCCTGATATGCGTGTTTTGCCTAGAGATTCATGCCACCACCTCGGATGATCCAAATTGAACATAGAAAATACATATCTTTTGTATTTGTGTTATTTTGAACGCAATGGAGAAATCTGTTTTGCGAGCGGACATCATTTAGACAATGATGAAGCTAATTTTCCTCAAAATCCATGTTTTACCTCGAGACTCGTGCCACCAATTTGGATGATTAAAATTAAATAAAAAAATAATTTTCAAAGGTTGACAATATTTCAGACGCAACGGCAAAGTATTTTTGTCTATCCGATATCATTTGATCATCCTTGTGCTTTAATTTCGGTTGTCGGTCGTCCCTATTGATCGATCTGGTCCGATTCAATTGCAAGGGGCCTCGACCCAGCAGAATTCAATGTCTTGATCACAACGATACCATCCATTTGTTATTAAGAGGTCATTTGAACCCTTAATTGATTCATTTTGTCAATGCATGCATTGCCTAAATTATCGTTTTCACCTCTTTTCGCATGGTTTTATGTGTAGGATTCAACATAGACATGCCAGTGAAAATCAACTGCGGCTTCCATGGTCTAAGCACAAACTTCATCACCAATTTCTACCTTGTTGTTAGCTCAAATGGCCCTCTCTGCCACACACGATAGAGTTGTAACTACAGGGAGAATAGGGGCATGAGTAGGCAGATATTCTTACGTGAGAAGGAGATGGAGTGACTGCTTGTGAAGTGGAGCTCGATTCCAGCTTACAAAGAGCAGGGAAACATGGATCAGTTTCTATAGTATTTGAGGAGGGATCGTGAGGTAGTGATGGGAGTTAGGGACTTCGATCTGTACAAAGGAGGAAAAGTTGGATAGAGAAAAGGTCGAAGAAGGTAGTAGTTTGGGCTGTCGTGCTCAGAAGAAGGAGAGATTATTACGGGACATCGAATGTGTCCAGAGACAAATAAAAAAGTGCACATCATTAGGTGCTCAGTATGCTGTCCAGACAAAATAATTTTTTCCAAAAGAAGTGAAGGGAAGAAGGCTTCACTCTATTTAATTTTAACGAAGAGAATCGAAGGAGATGAGGCAAGCACAAGTCCACTCAGTTTCATTTTGATGAGAAACTTGTACACTCGGGCCAGCCCCGATAGAGAGACGAATGAGGTAAAACTTTTAGTACTCATTAATGGATTCCTTTCCTCAATTTAGCACATGGTTTTCAATAAAAATTAAATTAATTACCAAAAATGGAATATGATAAAAAAAATTATTCTTGTGCCAATGAGCCAAGAAAATAGCATATTTATCATAAATAGTCCTAAAGGTATTCCAAACTTTATTCAGAACAAACGTAGCAGTAGAAGATAAATAAAATTTGATCCTTAATTTGTAACATTAAAGGAATCATCAAGATAATATATCATCAAGATAATATAAACTAAATTAGAAGGAATAACATTTTATAATTTATAAACATTCCAGTTACCATTATTAATAAAACTCTTAACCTTAATAGATTTAAGAGTATGAGTGTTTAAAAAATCATCAATAGAATAAGTCCCAATCCAATTATCTTGCAAAAAAAACACATCACCTTGACCCTCACACCACTAAATATACTACTCGGCCTACAATTTAATACAACAGTCTTTTCCAAACTATAGAATCAGAATACTTATAATTGCGAGAAAGAGGATGAGAGTTATTGAAATATCTTTTCCTCCTAAAATTAGCCCAAATACTATTATTAAATTTAAAAAAAAAACCACAATTTATGATATAAAACATGAGTTATATCCAAAATATTCTTGCAACCCAAGCCTCCATCAAAAACACCTGTCATTTTTTTTCCACGAAGACCAATGGATACAAGATCAACTGTTCTTAGAGCCCTAAAACATTTGCTAAAAATTCTCTTCATTCTTAGACAAATTATCTTAATGGGTTATGTAGTATGAAAGATATAAACAGGAAGAGAATTGAGAACACTTTTAATTAAAATAATCCTACCACCAAATGAAAGTAAATTGAAAACCCAGGTAATAAGCTTCTCTGAATAGTAGTAAAAATATCCTCAAACAAATGAGACATCTTCTTACCTTTAAAAAGATGGGGTCCCCAAGTATTTAATCGGTAAAAGTTTAGTAATAAAGCCACATTTTTGTTGAATAAAATTAATCCTTCTTTTATTCATAGTTTTAGTAATAATGAAATAACTCTTGTCTTTATTTATGAAAAAACCACTAATGTTTTGGAAATAAGTAAGAAAATTAAGCAAAATGTTGATGTTGTTAAGAGACCTGTTCGATAAAATAGTTAAATCATCAGTAATACTAAAGTGAGTTATAAGATTACCGTCTAATGTGCAATAAAGAAGCTTGGGGAACTTGTTATAAAGATCCTTCAAACTTCTAGAAAAAAACTTAACAACAATAATAAGCATAGCAGAAAAAATGGGGTCACCTTGTCTCAAGCCTTGAGAAGACTTGAAAAAAACCATGACACTTCCAATTAATAATCACAAAAAATAATAATTTTAAATGTTATTATTAATAATCTGTTGACCCCTATATGAAAAAACACGATAAAATAGGCGAAACCTGGCAAATCAGGCAACACGCACTTTGACAAAAAATATCACTTGAACGGCCAATGACCTCCAATTGCAAAACAGACCATCCATTGCGATCAAGAAATCAAATTCTTCTAGGTCAAGACCCCTCACAGTCAGATCGAACAAGACCGTTTAAAGGGATAACTAACACCCAAAAATGACAAAAACCAGTACCCAAAAGACATTCAATTGACAAACAATTTGTGTCATTGAATTCGAAATATTGTCAACATCTAAAAACTATAATTTTTATTAAAATTGGATCATCTAGAGTGGTGGCATATGTTCTAAGTGATGGTACTTATATCGAGGAAAGAAGTCCTCGACCCTATTCAAGCAATATCCGTTCGTGAAATAGACTTCACCATTATAATCGTGGCATCATAAATACTAAAGAAATATATTTTATATGTTCAATTAGGATCATCCAAGGTGGCAACATGTATCCTAAGGCGAGAACATGCATATCAAGAAATTTAGCACTTGACATTGCCCAAAGGAGAGAACATCTTAATTGCAAAGATTGTAAAGTTATTTGATCAATTGGGATTATTTAAGGTACAAATCGATTTAAAGTCCAATTTTCTAGTAAAACACAAATTGATTATTTTCTTATAAGAAAATTAGATCATTTAGATTCCAAAGATTGTAAAGTTACTCCGAGTGAAAATTTATGTATCCAACATTGATTAGTAGTTTTGGACTTTAAGATAAAGGAGCAAAAAAAAAAAAGTAAAAAGATTTTCTAGGATTAGTTGTGTGCATTTAAATAATATTAATAAAAGTATTTTTGAGAGTAAGATTTTAGATCTTAAGATTTTGTCTGTGCATGAGGATGCCAATATTATCTGGGAAAAATTGGCTTGTGATATTAAGAATAGTGCAAAAGATGTGCTTGGACTTTCGAAGGAAAAAACTCTTAATAGGAAAAATAGTTGGTGGTGAAATCCAAATGTACAAGATAAGATAAAAAATAAGATGATTTATTATAAAAATTAGTTTCGATGTAAAAATTCTAATAATTGGGAAAGTAATAATGAGGCTCGTAAGGAATCTAAGAAAACTATTTGCGATGCAAAGAGATTAGCTTTCAATGATTTATATAATACATTAGATACTAAGGAGGGAAAAAGATATATGTATAGGTTAGCCAGACAAGGAGATAGGAGTAGTAAAGATTTTGTTCAAGTGAAGTGTATTAAGGATGAAGATCAAATGTAGCAGTGAAATTGAAATAAGAGGTCATACTACATCTCTGCTCTCCCTCGAGCGATTTTGTGGCGATTCTAGGGTTTGAGCTTGGCGCTCTTATGCCGGCGGTCTACTAGCTTTTCTGGTGATATTCTCCCCTGTTCTTCTTGTGATTGGTTCTGCGGTTTCCTTTCTCGTGTTATACTATTTTCTATTGGGGAGCTTGTGGCTTCTTTGTTTTGTTTTGCTTTCTTCTGTTTGGTTTGTTTTCTTCTTGGTTTTTCTGATCTCTGTTTTGGTGGGCCTTCGAGTTTCATTTTTTTTGGGGGGCATGACGACCCCGTCGTCATCCATCCCTACGGTAGCTTTTATCCCGAATGGTAAATATCGATATTTTAAAGAGGATCTTGCTAGTTCTGATGGTTCTTACTCTAATATGAAATTTGTTCATTCTTCATTTAAAGGGTGTCCTACACTTCTGTTAGAAGATTTGGTTGTTGCTCAACTTGCAGCTCCTTTTGCTTTTACCCTTGTGGGTAAGTTTGTTCTGAAATGACCTAATATTGATGTGATCAAAAAAAATTTATAATCTTAAGCTTTTTGCTTTGTTTCATGTTGGCTTACTCGATCCCATGCATGTGGCTATTCTTTTTTTTTTTTTTGAAGAAATGCAGAAATGCATTAATTATAAAAGAAAAGACACCTATTACAAACTAGGAAAAGGAAACTATTGATACATTTTTCAACAAGAAAAAGGGATTTTATTAAAAAATTTGTTAGTTCAAACTCTTCATAAATGATATGAAATCCACTATTTCGTATTTTGAAACTATTGAGATGCAGAGGATACCCAAGTAATAAACAACCCGAAGGTTGATTAGTATCCCAGAGTTCCCATCCAGTTAGAAAATATGACTTAGTAAAGATTCCATAATCACTTTAAAAAGTTTAAAATAACAAATAAGATAAAAAATGAAGCTAAAAAGGAAAGTACAATTTAACAAAAATCCCAAAAATCACTTAAGAATATCATTGAAAGATATTCCATAAGATTTAACCAATCTCCAAAGTCAGCATTAAATGATAACATTAATCCAATAATTTTGATGATAAGTTCCATCTTCAAATATCTTCCCTCTATGTTGAAGTCAATGGGAATACCTTCTTGCATTTTATTGAGGTAAAAGAGAAGAAGAACCTCTCTTGCCATTCTTCACTTTGATTTCAGACATCCTTCTTCTAGGAAGATCTTTCATCGGCCCTAAAGATTGAAGTTCTTTGAACAAAGAGTGTTTAGAACCTGGTGACTTACACTTTATAAAAAGGCTATTGTCTTTTTAAGAGCAGCTTTTTTAAAATTTAAAGAGATATTCGAAGGAGGAGAGGTATCTCTTGGTAAGCAAAGATTGATTTTGAATTTAGGATCATTAGCTGATTTAATAACAGCATTAATAATAGACTCAGCCGCCAATTCTGTTAGAGAAGTTGCACTTACGTCCTAAAATTCTGCAATCTGAATTTCAGCATTTTGAGTAGAATCAACATCTTTAACTCCTTCATTAATAGCTTCAACAGATACAGATTCAAACAAAGGTTTGTTAGATCTCTGAATTTCAGCACTTTGAGTAGAATCGACATCTTTAAATCTTTCATTACTAGCTTCCTTAATTTCAGGCAATTTGAATTCAGAATTTGAATTCAAATTGCTGTTGAGAAACAGCAAATTGCCTTCCACATCCACAGGATCTGTCAAACTAATTGCTGAATTTAATTTTTGAATTCTCTGCATTGGTTCAACAGATTCAGCAATAGTAAGAATAACGTTGGGAATTTCAGATCCTTGTTTAATTATATTATCTTCTTCTTCCTTATTTTCAGCAACCTCCAAAGCTGTCAAATGATCTTCAACAACATCTGCACGAGTTGAGTAATGATTTGGATTATAGCCAAATTTTTCTAGGCGTTCTTACTATATTCAGCCTTGCCAAATTTACCTTCTTAAATGGACTCTTGATTTTGTTGTTCGTCATGAATCTCCTATTGTTCCTATTTGGGTGTCTTTTCCTAACCTTAGGCTTCATTTTTTCAACTCTCAAATACTTTTTTGCCTGGCTTCTATCCTTGGCCGACCTTTACAAACGGACCAAGTTGCGGCTTCGGTTTCTCGTCCGTCGGTGGCTAGGGTTTTGGTTGAGGTGGATTTTTTTAAAAAGTATCCTAATGAGATTTGTCTTGGGTCTGAAGTCAATGGTTATTTTCAAAAGGTTGAATTTGAAAATTTTTCTATTTTTTGTTCCCATTGCAAGATGCATGGTCATAGTTTGAGTAAATGTTTTAAATTGCATCCCAACCTTAAGAAAGATAAAGAAAGTGTCAGGCCAACTAAAATGCATGAGGGAAACATGAAAGCTGATGGTATTGATAATTTGGTGGAAGGTAATGGTAATAAGGACATGGCGGATCAGCTTATTATTCAAATTCTTCCTTCATCTTCTGGTAATGAACTTAATGAGAATCTTGTTTGTGATGTGGGAGAAGGAAACAATTCTCTTAATAAGGTCATTAAAGTTGCTGATCATTCATCATCTTCTACTATTTATGAATCATTACAAAATGTTACTCAGGCTGTTGTGGTGGAGGAGAATAACATTTTAGATGTCAATACTAACATTAATATTGAGAATTATCATGTTATTTCTGTTCAAGGGGAGGTGCCACCTTTGTTGGTAAATTCTCCTATAGCTCATACTGTTAGTGGTACTAACATGTCTAATGACATAGTGGAAACTTCGTTGGAGGAGCAGGCGGTGCCTTCTCAGTTTAATTAATCCTTTGCCATATCTAAGAAAGGGATTTTATTGTTGGAGGAGGAGGTAGTGCCTCCTCAGGGTAAGGCTCTTCCAGAGAAAGGTAACTATTCTTTTGAAGGTAATGAGAGGTTTTTAACTACTTTAGAAGATGGAGTTTTCTTTGTTGAAAATGAGCGGCCTTTTCCTATGGGGCCTTCTCGTAACTTAAATGATAAAACTATTCTGTTATTTGATCTATATCACTGTGATGCTTATACTGATACGGAAATTGACATTTTGGCTAAGTGCTATGCTAGAGAAAACAACGACCTTAGTTTTTCTAAGGGTCATGCTAAAAATGGTAGGAAACCCAGAAGTGTTATTTTACAATCACCTAGAAGTACTCGATCGCATACTTCCCATTAATTATTTTTTGTGGTGGAGGAGAATAACATTTTAGATGTCAATACTAACATTAATATTGAGAATTATCATGTTATTTCTGTTCAAGGGGAGGTGCCACCTTTGTTGGTAAATTCTCCTATAGCTCATACTGTTAGTGGTACTAACATGTCTAATGACATAGTGGAAACTTCGTTGGAGGAGCAGGCGGTGCCTTCTCAGTTTAATTAATCCTTTGCCATATCTAAGAAAGGGATTTTATTGTTGGAGGAGGAGGTAGTGCCTCCTCAGGGTAAGGCTCTTCCAGAGAAAGGTAACTATTCTTTTGAAGGTAATGAGAGGTTTTTAACTACTTTAGAAGATGGAGTTTTCTTTGTTGAAAATGAGTGGCCTTTTCCTATGGGGTCTTCTCGTAACTTAAATGACAAAACTATTCTGTTATTTGATCTATATCACTGTGATGCTTATACTGATATGGAAATTGACATTTTGGCTAAGTGCTATGCTAGAGAAAACAATGACCTTAGTTTTTCTAAGGGTCATGCTAAATGTGGTAGGAAACCCAGAAGTGTTATTTTACAATCACCTAGAAGTACTCGATCGCATACTTCTCATTAATTATTTTTTATGTTTAACGCCATTATTTGGAATGTTCGGGGTATTGGCTGCCCCTCCTCTAAACTTAGGGTTAAAAACTTATGTCGTATTCATAACTATTTTACTTGAACCTCTTTTTAATGTGGATATATTATCTAAAACTACTAGGTCTTTGGGTTTTAATAATGCTAAGTCTAATATTGATAGTAAAATTTGGATCTTTTGGAATGATTTTGTTAGAATTGATTTCATTGGTGATTTCACTCAAGTATTACATTATAATATTAAAAGTTCTAATGTGCAATGTTGTGCGTCCTTTGTTTATGCTGCTTCCTCTCGTTATAAAAGGAGGGCTTTATGGGAGCAAATCTTGCATTTTAATAATGTTTGTAATCTTCCTTGGCTTGTTCCGGGTGACTTTAACACGACTACAAGCCCGGATGAGCATATAGGGGGGTCTCTTCCTATATATCAGTCTATGGAGGAATTTAATGATATGATTATGTCTTGCAGTCTCATTGATATATGGTTTTCTAGTAACAAGTTTACATGGCATCGTGGGCATTTGTGGCAGAAGTTGGATATGGTTCTGTTTAATAATTCTTGGTTGAACACTTTTAATTTGACCAAGGTTGAACATCTTAGTCATACTCTGTCAGATCATTCCCCTCTACTTATTAACATTAAGAATAATCCTAAGAGTTTTCCTACTCAGTTTAGATTCCAGAATATGTGTCTTCATCACGATTCTTTTCTTGAGGTTATTCAGGTGAATTGGAATGCTCCTGTTTATCCTAATAATTCTATTTCTTGCATGAAGAGATTATGGCTTAAGTTAAAAAGACTTAAGCTTGTTTTGAATTGGTTGAACCATAATATGTTTTTAAGATTTGTTTAACAACATTTTACGTGCTGAAAATAAAATTAACACCCTTGAGGATCTTTGTCAGTCTGATTCCTCTGAGGCTAATCTGTGTATTCTTAATGAAGCTAAAGTGGAGCTGTCTAAGCTTCAGGTTTAGGAAGAAACTTTCTGGAAACAAAATTAGACCGCAAAGCATTTAGTTGAAGCTGAGAATAACACTAAATACTTCCATGCTTTAGTTAATAAGAAATGTTATATTAACAATATTCATAAAACTTCCCGCGAGGATGACTCTACTATTGAGGATAGAGATAAGATTGCTAGCTTGGCTGTTAATTATTTTCATAAGCACCTTGATAAGTCCTTTATTCTGATTTCTAGTGTTGACCCTTCTCTTATTCTGAATGTTATCTCTCAAGAGGAGAATGGCTCCCTATTTAAGTCTCCTCTTCTTGAGGAGATTAACGGTATCTTTTTTAACATGAATGCTGATTCTATTGCTGGGCCGGATGGTTTTACCACTAAGTTCTTTCAAAAAACTTGGTCTATTATTTCTAATGATGTTTTCTCTGCTGTCACGAATTTTTTTAATGGCTCTCCTATTCCTAAGTTTTTTACGTCTACTTCTATTATTTTAATTCCTAAGAACTTTGATGTTAATTCGTGGAATGATTTTAGACCCATTAGTTTGTGTACTGTATTTTATAAACTTATTTCTAAACTTCTGATGTGCAGGTTATCTATTTTGCTGATTAAGATTATATCTCCTTATCAAATGGGCTTTGTTATAGGTCGTGCAATTATTGACAATATCCTTTTAGCTCAAGAATTCTATCAGGATTTGGATATTAAGGTGAGAGGTCGTAACATAATTATGAAATTGGATATTGCTAAGGCCTATGATAATATTAATTAGAGTTTTATATATAAGATGTTGAGTCTTTTTGGTTTTGATTTGAAATTCATAAATCTCATAAAATCTTGTATTTAAAGTCCTTTTTTCTTTATTATTGTGAATGGTAAAACTCATGGTTATTTTCAAGCTTCTCATGGGCTGAGGCAAGGGGACCCTTTGTCTCCGGCTATTTTTATTATTGCTACCGATTATCTCTCTAGGGGTTTGGCTAATATTTTCTTTAATTGCCCTTGTCTCTATTTTGAAACTTTAGGTGGCTTTCATATCTCCCATTTATGTTTTGCTGATGATTTCATTATTTTTACTAATGCTTCTAAGAATAGGATTAGTAAAATTTTGAGAACTTTTGGTCACTTTGAAGTTGTGAGTTGTCTATCTTTTAACAAGCAAAAATATTGTTTTATTGCTTCTAATAATATTGTACCTGATCGGATTTTGGATATTAGGAATCTTACTGGCTTTTCTCAAGGTTCCTTACCTCTAAAATATTTGGGTATTCCTCTTTTTAAGAGCGGAAAGAGAGCTTTCATCTTTGATGATTTAATTTCTATGGTTCAGAATAGATTGTTTTCTTGGAATTCTAATTTTTTAAGTTTTGGTGGGAGTCTCACTCTTATTAAAGTGTGTTATGTTCTATTCCGATTTATAGTTTTCAAACTCTCCTTCCGATTAATGGTGTTTGTCTTAGAATTGAGAGAATTTTAAATAAATTTTTTTTTGAAAGGTTCTGGTATGAATTCTAAGATTCATTGGAAGAATTGGGAAGGTTGCTGTGGTACTAAGCAAGAAGGGGGATTAGGGTGTGAAGACATGAGTGATATGGCTTGGGATTTAATTTTAGGTCTAATGTCTGTCTGTGGGACAATTTTATGAGTGACAAATATTATGGTTGGAAACATCCGTCATTGTCTTATTTTTCTAAAGGACACTCTAAAGTTTGGCAGCATATTTGTTCTGTTAATTGGAAAATGGAGTCTTCGTTAGTTTGGGGCCTTGGTAATGGTAACATTTTCTTTTGGCAAGATAGGGGGCTTGATGGTGAATCCATTGATTCTTTACTTAACACTGTCTCTATCTCTAAAAGGAAGGTTAATTATTTTTTTTCTTCTAATGGGTGGGATTTGGAGAAGCTGTCTGCTACACTTCCGAATAGTATTATCCAACTTATTCTTAAGATCCCTATTAATGGCAATGTGAAGGATGTGTTACTCTACTCAAGTTCTAATGATGGTTGTTTCAGTATTAGGAGTGCCTGGCATTCTTTCAGAACTAGAAAGGATACTTCTAAACTTTTTAAAATGATTTGGCATAACACTATTCCCTCTACTGTTTCTATTTTTATGTGGAGAATTTTTCATAGCTTCATTCCTACTGATGATAATTTGAGGAAGAGAGGTTTCATCATTACCTCTAAATGCCAATGTTGTTTTTATGTTGATAATATGCTTCATGTTTTTATATCTAGTCCTATTGTGGTTAAGGATTGGACTTTTTATGAGGATTTGATTCATCTGAATTTATATAGCGCTTCTTTTTCTATATCTCATTTTCTTGACCTTTGGTTTGTGGAGTCTAAAGGCCATATTAGGAATGTGATTTATTCTCTTATTTGTTGGTTCCTCTGGTTGGAAAGAAATGACTCTCATTTTAATGGGGTTAATATGAGTCACCAGAGAATTATTCACAAAATTAAAGATAAGATCATTGCTCTTTTCTCTGCTAATTTGCTTTTTATAAAGAATTTTAAAAAATTTATTATACCCTTTCTTTTTTTGGTATTAATTGGGAGTTGGACAAGGGTCTTATTAGGCCTCTCTGCGTGAATTGGTGTAAGCCTAATCTTAATTATTTCAAGTTGAATGTGGCTTGGATTAAATTGGTAGTTATTATGGCTATGCTGGTATCATCAGAAATAATCTTGGCTTTTATATTTCTGGCTTTGCTGGGCCGGCTTTTGTTGAGGATAGTAACATGGTTTTTTTTATGGGTGTTCTGCATGGGCTTAAGATCTGCAATAACTTTGGTATTCAGAACATTGTTTTGGAGGTTGCATCATCTTTTGATAGCCTGGTGAGTCTTGACAAAGATAATAGTAGGTGTGGCCCTGATCTGTTTTACATCAGGAAAAATATAAAAGATGAGTTGAAGTCTTTTTCTTACTCCTATTCTTTTATTAAGGTGGAAGATAATGCTATTACGCAGGCCTTGGCTATTTTGGGTACTATGTTTAAGGATTATAAGGAGTTTTTTCTGGTTCAATTGCCTACCTATGTTCAAGGCATTATCAAATTAGATCAAATAGGCTTTGATTATGTTTGTAATTAATCTCGGGCTGTTTTGCGGGAGTTCTTGTTATGCTCTGGTTACTCTGTTATTCCATTTCTGTGATGTTTTTAACTGGGTTCCTGTTATCTGGTTCCTTGTTTTGCTGGCTATTCCTGTTTCTGGTGGTTTCAGCTTTACTATTATTTTCTTTGTGAAATGTCTGTGTTGTGTTGTGCTTTATGCACAATTTTGTTGGTTGATGTTGTTTCTGGAGCTTGGTAGTCCCTATTCTACTGAGGTTGTTATGTTCTTCGTGTTCTATGGTTGACTGTTGTTTCTGCTGTGGAGCTACAGCTGCCTTTCCCTTTTGTTTTTATTGCTAGTGTGGAGGCTTAACTTGGGGAATCTGTATCTTGGCGTTGTTGGCTGGGTGTGTAAGGGTTTCTTGGGGAATTTGGTGGTGTGGAATTGGCTGGCTGCATTTTCTTATGGGGGTGTGGATTTGCATTTTCTGCTGTATTATGTGCGGGTGTGGAATTGGCTGGCTGAGGGTGTGGAATACAATTTTTTGGTTTATTATGTGGGGGTGTAAATTGGCTGGCTGTGTTTAACTTGGGGAATTTTGTGGCTGTCTGAAATTTCTTTGTTCTTCCCATGGATGGGAGATTATTTCTTTATCCCTGGAAGCCGTATAATTGCTTTATTAGTATAACTACTGTCATCTTCTTGGTTTGCTGTTGGTACCGGTGGGTTTTTTTTTACTTTACTATTCTATAATGTATTATTTTTTGTTGGTTTTTTGTGGGCTTTTTATTGCTTGTGCAGGTTTTCAAAGCTGGTATAAGGGATTTCTGGATTTTTGCTGGGAAGCATTTCATGATTGATAATAATTCTTTTCTTTCATCTTTCTGGGTGCTCGTTTTTAAGCACCGTAGAATGTACCTAGGGTGTAATGTTTTTTTCTCTAGTGACGACCTTATGCTCGTAGGTTTTTTATCTTTAATTTTGTAGTTCTTTTGAGTAGTAGAGAGCATGAGGTCCTTTTAAGGACATGGTAATTTTACCATTAATTAACGCGTAGGCCCCTCCGTGGGTTTTATTAAAAAAAAAAAGGATGAAGATCAAAAAGTACTTTTCTTAGAAGATGATAATCAACAAAGGTGGGTAAGGTATTTTGCTAAATTTTTTAATAAAAAATGTGAAAATACGATTGATTTTAGTGACTCTATCACCCTAAATGAACATAAAGATTTTTTGTCTTTATCAACGTAAAAGTAAAACCAAAGTTAGAGAGGCTTTAAAGAAAATGGAGTATGGAAAAGCTGTTGGACCTTATGATATTCCAATAGAGATGTGGAAATTCTTAGGAGATGAAGGAATTTCTTGGCTTACTAAACTTTTTAGAATTATTTTGAAGAATAAAAAGATGCAGATCAGTGGAGAATGAGTGTGTTAATTCCTATTTTTAAGAATAAAGGTGATGCACAGGATTGTACGAATTATAGAGGAAATAAGTTAATGTGTCTTACTTTAAAACTATGGGAGCGAGTTATGGAGCGTAGGTTGCGGCATGATACTGATGTTTCTCAAAATCAATTTGGATTCATGTCGGGTAGGTCTACTATGGAAGCCATACATTTATTGAGAGGTTTGATGGAGAAATATGGAGAGAATAAGGAGGATCTACATATGATATTTATTGATTTAGAGAAAGCATAGGATAAAGTTCCAAGAGAAGTGTTATGGAGAGTTCTTGAAAAGAAAAGAGTTAATAATGCTTATATTCAAATCATTAAAGATATGTATGCATGAGCTATTAATTGTATTCAAACACAAGGTGGTTTGACCAAGTAATTTCCTATTTCAGTTGGATTACATCAAGGATCAGCCTTAAAACCATATCGTTTTGCTTTAGTCATGAATGTTCTCACTAGACATTTACAAGAGGATGTACCTTGGTGTATGATTTTTGCTGATGATATTCTTCTTGTTGATAAGACTAGAGAGGGAGTTGAAGGTAAACCGGAATTATGGAGGTCAACTTTAGAGTCTAAAGGTTTTCGCTTAAGTAGATCTAAAATTGTATATATGGAATGTAATTTTAGTAGCAATAGACCTTGTGAGGGGATTGTAACTTTGGGCGATCAAGTCATTAATAAGAGTACACGTTTTAGATATCTTGAACCTATTGTTCATAGTGATGGTGAAATTGATTGGGATATTATCAGCAGAATTCAAGTTGAATGGTTGAAGTGGAGGAATGCATCGGGCTTATTCTGCGATAAAAAGCCTCCTTCAAACTTAAGGGAAAATTCTACAAGATGGTGGTGAGACCTGCATTGCTTTATGGTGCTGAATGTTGGCCATTAAAAGAGAAGCATAATACTAAGTTATGTGTTGCGGAGATGAGGATGCTTAGGTGGATGAGTGGATTGACCCTTAGAGATAGGAAACGAAATGAGCATATACGTGAAAAGGTTGGAGTAGCTCTAGTGGAAGATAAGATTAGAGAGAGTCACCTTAGATGGTTTGGTCACATTAAATGGAGGCCTTCCGATGACCCGGTTAGGAAAGTTGAGGTACTAGATTTGACTTATGTTAGGAAAGGTAGAGGTAGACCTAAAAAGACTTGGTTTGAAAAGATTAGAAATGATATTTATTTATTAAATTTAAATGAGAATTTGACCTTTAACCGGACACAATGGAGAAAAAGGATTCATGTAGCCAACTCCATGTAAGTGGGACAAAGGCTTGATGTTATTATTGTTGTTGTAGCATTACCGAGCGTTTGATCCCATTAAGGACTTGTAAACTTTTTTTGATATTGATGCATATGCTCTTTTATAGGTTTTAACCAAAAAAACCTTTAAGTGCTTTATTTACATTTTATATGTGTGATAAAATATAAATACCTTATATAAAAACGAGAAACTAAATTTGTGACTTGAGATGGTGGTCATAATAGGAGTTTATGCTGATTCCGATACATCTCCTGCTATGTTAGTTCTTGATTCTATTGATGGTCTTATTAAAGAATCAAGGTTTTGGGTTTATTTATGAGATTCTCTTTTTGGAATAATAATTATTTTCCATACTTGTAAAAATTAAAGGACATTTGTTCAAGAATGTTTTAATCTTATAATAACTTTGAAACTTTCAATTGTTGAAAATTTCTAATTTTGCCGTCCTCCCATTAAAATCATTAAAAAAATTTCTTTGAATATTTGAGATTAAATTATTCTTTTAATGTTAGGATTTTAGATCAAAGGAACATTTTTCTTCAAGTTAATAATGTTGACAATAAATCTAATCTCGTTAGAAAACAACACCTGAAAAACTAAAGAAAAATAATTAAAGCCACCAACAATAGATTCATGATGAAGAAACCCCGTGATAAGCATCAGCTACAAAAAGACTTAAAAGACACAAATAGTAGGAGCGACCATCAAATCCCAAAGTCACATCTGACGAGCAAAATAAATCAGACCCATTAGACACCATCAGCAATTGCAAAAAGAATTAGCCACAAGAAAAGAAATTGAGCACGAGGTAGAAACAAGAGAAAAATAGATGGACTACTACAAAATCTCAATACATAAGCAACCCAAATCATAACCGATCAATGAAGCAATACAGAAACCATCAGAAAATTCCAAATCCACAACCATAAATTAGAAAATCCTAAGTCAGAGGAATTAACCAACCAGAACCTAAATGGAAAAAACCAAGGACCGACAAGGGTTAGACGAAATAGACCAAAACATCCAAAAGAAAAAAAAGAAATCATTAACCCAAATGCAAGGATGCTGAAACAAGCACATATAAGTGCAACAACTTAAGTGTACCAACCATTGAAAAATAGGAATCATGGAGAACCAATCAAATAGGAAGCAACAACAACAATTTCAAACAACAAGGCCCCAATTTAAATGCAAATCACAAAGATACAAATTACCATAAAAACATGTTGACAAAGCAAGGAGAAGTCAAAGAGGTATATATAACGGAAGAGATTTGACGATGTAGTTTATTGGGATTGTAAGAAAATGGATAATAGATTCTTGCAATAGTGGGGATTTAACACTACGAGAAAACACGCGAATACAGTCGGACTTTTCGGAAGATTTTGTTTTTTTCCGTCAGTAAATACGGCGTTATTAATGGCGCGACATGCGAACGAATTATAACGGTGTTTTTTCTAGTGCATTGCACGCTGGAACATTTTCGACGTCCAATGCGCTAGTCGTTACGTCGGAATAAACTGGTATTTCATTGGTACTGACACACTTTACGGTGAAAAAATGTCCGGTGCACATACCGGCAGAAAATACGATGGCCATTTTAAACTCAACGACTTGGAACCGATGCCAAATGCGCTGGAAAATATTCCGGCGTCTAGGATGTCGTAAAATTCGCCGGCGAAAGCCCTATTTCCGAACAGAGCCCATCTGCCTGCTCATTTCATTCACTCATTTCTCTCACATCTCCCCGTTATTTTCCTTGTCGCCCAGCATCGCTTTATTAGATCGACCTCGCCGACGATCACCGGACGTCGTCAACGATCACCGGACGTCGTCGACGATCAACGGACGTCATCGACGATCACCGCATGTCACCGACGATCACCGCATTCATCGCCGTGATTGTAAGTCGCCTCCCAACCGTGAGTTTTCGTCTCCCTCCCGTCGCCTCCCTCCTGTCGATTGTTAGTCGCCTCCCTTAAGTTTTTTTTTTCATGTAATTTCTTTTTAGACATTTGATATAGGATTCATAATGTAGATGTTTTATGTTGAAAATTTTTGCAAAATCAATTTGGATTCATGTCGGGTAGTTCATAATGTAGATGTTTTTTTTCATGTAATTTGTTGATACATTTATGTATTCTTTTTGCTAATGATATTCTTCTTGTTGATAAGATTAGAGAGGGAGTTTAAGGTAAACTTGAATTTTGGAGGTCAATTTTAGAGTCTAAAGGTTTTCGCTTGAGTAGATCTAAAACTAATTAACTATATGGAGCATAATTTTAGTAGCAATCGCCTTAAAGATTAGATTATGACTTTTGGCGATCAAGTCAATAATAAGATTAGACATTTTAGATATCTTTGATCTATTGTTCAGAGTGATGGTGAAATTGAAGGGGATATTATCAGCAGAATTCAAGTTTGATGGTTGAAGTGGAGGAATGCATCGGGCTTATTGTGTGATAGAAAAGTCCCCCTCAAACATAGGTGATAAATCTATAAGATGGTGGTGAGACTTGCAATGCTTTAATGTGCCGAGTGTTGGCCATAAAAAGAGAAGCATAATACTAAGTTAAGTGTTGTAGAGATGAGATGCTTAGGTGGATGAGTGGCTTGACCCTTTGAGATAGGATACAAATTGAACATAATTTTCTATAATCAC